>NC_057809.1:354360853-354368098 GCF_018294505.1 Triticum aestivum
GCCATCGAGACGTCGTCAGGTTCTTGATTTTGTTGCGCTCGCGCTGGCTGCCGTGGTGGGAACTGCACCATAGGGGTGGCCCCTTCCGTACGGCCAGCAACATGAGTCGTTGTCGTCGCTTGGGGAGGCTGTGGCAGACCGGCTCGCTACGAGCCCTCGTCCTCAGCGAAACCGAGCAGGCTTTGGATGGTGGCGTGCCATTCGTCCATCTGCTCGGCCGCTGGCGGAAACCTCAACAGCAATTGAGCCCGTGCCATGGCCTCCATGGCTGTACTTGGCATGGGTGATGATGAAGTACATTGCACCGTCGCTCGGCTCCTGACGGTGCCAGCGATGGTAGCACCATGCCCCCGCTGTTGCGGAGCAGCCACCTAGATGGCAGGGTGGTGTGGCAAAGGCGCTCGAGGGCCATCGGCTCTGTCAGGCGCAGCGACTAGGTCGACCCGTCCCGGGGGAGGTGCACGTGATGCGGTCGCTCCCGTGGTGGGGGCGGCCGGAGGGCAGCGATTCGCCCCGGAACGAGCGTCGTTATTGTGGTTGTGCCCGTCGGCGATAGGAGCGGGTGTAGAAGGAGTAACCCCCTCACCCATACCTTGCGGAGCATGGCCGTCGGGGTGTTGTTGGTGTTGTTCTCCTCCGATGCCTCCTACTCCTGTGTCAGCCGGGGGGAAGTGGTGACGGTGCCGCCTGCTCCCACCACGTCCCCAGCAGTGTCCACATCCTCGTGCGCCTCTGCGTCCCTCGTAGCATCAGAGGACGCGAGCAGCAGAGCCTTCAAGGTGGATGGATGAGCTGATGCACCAGATTTCTTCTTGGGCACCATGGTCGATGGCACCGTCGAAGGCGAAGACGATGATGAAGATGACGTGTTGCGCATGCCTTCAGGTTCGCGCAAGCGATGACCCCCTACCTGGCACGCCAAAGATGTCATGGGAAACCACGGCCACCTATGGGACCAAGGGCCCCTTGCTGATTCGGTAGGGGGACGTCGCGTTGCACAAAGAGCAGATGAGCATGGGACAACACGGCAGAGATCACGCAAGCAATTTTACCCAGTTCGGGCCGCCGTGAGGCGTAAAACCCTACTCCAGCTTTGGTGGATTGATGGTGGAAGAGTGGTGGTGGAGCATAGTACACTTGCCCAGCGAGGGCGGTAGTGGCTACGCGCGTACGGGCGTGTTTGCTATCCAACCTTCTAACCCTTTGTACGGTTGCTATGGGCCTCCTTTTATAGATTAAGGGGTTTCCACAATGGCAAAGTAGCCATTATGCACTAATAAGATAGCAAACAGTGCTATCATACCTAACTCTGCAGGCTAGCAGGGTGCATTAAATGCACCGCTTAACATCACGTTGTTGGTTGCCCGGCAAGCCTTGTCAGGCTATTTTGCCAACTTCACACCTGCTCGCTCGCAGGACGGGTGTCTTTCGTGGGCATCTTCCGTAGAGAAAGGCTGCCAAGTGGCGAATGGTTGCCATTTAGTCATTTTGCGGCTTGACACCGCACTGATTGACGACGCGGGTCATGGTGGAGTAGTTGGGTGAGGTGGTTTTGTCCTTGTGAGTCCCGGCAGGCCCTGCCGGCACGTCTTGGACGCCTTCTTCCAGGGCGACCCCGTCCTTGTCGAGCTTGTCTGCCTGGCAAGTGAGGCTTTTCTCTTGGTGTCATCTTGTTTCTCTAGCTTGATCTTGGTCCTCTTGGTCTGCATGTTGGTCCTTCAAAGCTCTTGGTCTCTTGCACCCTGACTTGGGCTGATGCATCAATCCTGTTCTCGTGCCTGTGCATAGTCTGGGCAACAGACCCAGGGTTTGTTCTACCAACAGAAGCCCCCGGGCTTGCCCTGAATCATGGGAAACCACGACCACCTATGGGACCAAAGGCCCCTTGCTGGTTCGGCAGGGGGACGTCGCGTTGCACAAAGAGTAGACGAGCGTGGGGCAGCACAACAGAGATCATGCAAACAATTTTACCCAGGTTCGGGCCGCCGTGAGGCATAAAACCCTACTCCTACTTTGGTGGATTGATGGTGGAAGAGTGGTGGT
The DNA here is from genome assembly GCF_018294505.1 of Triticum aestivum. Classification (NCBI taxonomy): domain Eukaryota; kingdom Viridiplantae; phylum Streptophyta; class Magnoliopsida; order Poales; family Poaceae; genus Triticum; species Triticum aestivum. The sequence goes on from NC_057809.1 coordinate 354,362,897, forward strand.
GGAGCATAGTACACTTGCTCGGCGAGGGCGGTAGTGGCTATGCGTGTATGGGCGTGTTTGTTATCCAACCTTCTAACCCTCTCTATGGTTGCTATGGGCCACCTTTTATAGATTTAGGGGTTGCCACAATGGCAAAGTAGTCATTATGCACTGATAAGATAGCAAACGGTGCTATCATACCTAACTCTGCAGGCTGACAGGGTGCATTAAATGCATCGCTTAACGTCACGTCGTTGGTTGCCTGGCAAGCCTTGACGGGCTATTTTGCCAGCTTCACACCTACTCGCTTGACACATCATAGGACGGGTGTCATTCGTGGGCATCTTCCATAGAGAAAGGCTGCCAAGTGGCGAATGGCTGCCACTTAGTCACCTTGCGGCTTGACACCGCACTGGTTGACGACGCGGGTCGTGGTGGAGTAGTTGGGTGAGGTGGTTTTGTCCTCGTGAGTCCCGGCAGGCCCTATCAGGACGTCTTGGACACCTTCTTCCGGGGGCGACCCCGTCCTTGTCGAGCTCGTCTGCCCGGCAAGGGAGGCTTTTCTCCTGGTGGCATCTTGTTACTCTGGCTTGATCTTGGTCCTCTTGGTTCGCATGTTGGTCCTTCGAAGCTCTTGATCTCTTGCACCCTGACTTGGGTTGATGCATCAATCATGTCCCCGTGCCTGTGCGCAGTCTGGGCAACAGACCCAGGGTTTGTTGCACCGACAATGCTTGACTAAGTTTCTTTTTGAAAAAAGCTTTGAAATTGGGAAAATTGATTCTACACTTTTTTATTAAAAGGGTTAATGGTGAATTATTTGTGTGCCAAATTTATGTGGATGATATCATATTTGGTTCTACTAACCCCCATCTTAGTGAAAAATTTGTAAGGCTAATGTCTGAGAAGTTTGAGATGTCTATGATGAGTGAACTCAAAATTTTCCTTGGATTGCAAATCAAGCAAACTAAGGAAGGTAGCTTTGTCTCACAAACAAAGTATACCAAGGATCTTTTCAAGTAGTTCAACCTGCAAGAAAGAAAAGGTATGAAAACACCCATGACTACTAGTGGACATCTTGACTTGACTAAGGATGGCAATCCGGATGACCAAAAGGTTTACCGTTCTATGATTGGTTCATTGTTATATCAATGTGCCTCCCATCCCAATATTATGCTAAGTGTGTGCATGTGTGCATGATATCAAGCGGTTCCTAAAGAAAGTCATCTTAAGGCCGTGAAAAAGATAGTGAGATACTTAATTCATACACCAAACTTTAGCATTTGGTATCCTAAGAGGTCATCCTTTGATCTTGTTAGCTACTCCGATTCGGACTATGCCGGTGATAAGGTTGATAGGAAGTCCACTTTCGGTACTTGTCAATTTCTTGGTAGATCCCTTGTGTCTTGGTCCTCCAAGAAACAAAACTCGGTATCCTTATCCACCGTCGGAGCGGAATACATTTCCACAGGATCATGTTGTGCTCAATTACTTTGGATGACCCAAACTCTTAAAGATTATGGGATACATGTGAAACATGTTCCATTGATTTGTGACAATGAAAGTGCTATTAAGATTGCTCACAATCCCTTGCAACATTCTTGAACTAAGCACATTGAAGTTCGACATCATTTGATTCGATATCGTGTTACTAAAGGAGACATCAATCTTGAGCATGTTTGTACCGATAAGCAATTGGTGGATATATTCAGCAAACCGCTTGATGAAAAGATATTTTTTCCATTTGAGAGGTTAATTGAATATCATTGATGCCTCAAACTTGGAATAAAAATTCCATTCGAATGGATGCAAGGCATGAGCCTTTTGTGACTAATCCTTGATATTTCGCTTATGATGATGATCATTTGTCTTGGATATATTTGCACCCTTGCATGTTATCTAACCCGTGTAGGTACTTGGATGAGCCTCAATCTAGGAAATTGCAAATCACTCACATCCCAAGCAATTTCTACATCACCAAGTTCCTATAAGTTGGTTGTTGATCTCAAGGAAGCATGAACTCACTCAACATATATCCTTTGACTATTTCAATATGTCCAATTTCATGGTTGTCAATTTGGATACACAAGTGCCATTCCTTGCAAGACTAACCCATGTAGGAAGATGAACATCAACTTCTAGTTGCTCCCAACTCTTGATGAACTACATCAACCTTGAGCATCCAACATAAGTTCAACTACATGATCAAGATCAACACCACAACCCAAGGTATGTCATTCCATCTTAGAGAAGCTTTACTCCGAGTCATGAGTTAAAGCAACTCAACAAGATGTGAATACATCAAAATGCTTAAACAAAAAATGGCAACCCCATATGAGCTTAAACGATGAGTATGACCTACGATCAAGTGACCTCACTTGACTCCTCACTCAATATACTCTAACATAGGTGACTTTTTCACTGACCTTCTCTAGATGAAGTTCTCTAGTGTCCCTTTTGCATAATTGATTTTCCATTTGCATGTTTGCTTGCCATTGTGTCTCTTTTATAAAACAAAACAAAAAACTTCATCTAGATCTCTTTTAGATTGTTGTCATTTGTCTATGTTTCTGTAGTTAATTCATTGAAAATATTTATGACAATTCCTTACAAATCCTTGTGAGATTTCATTTGTCAAGTGATCTTAGTTGACAAAAATTTTCTATGTATTGAACTCGGTGCCACCGATCAATGCCCATCGGCTAGACCGAAATACAAGGTTCCCTTGTACACAGTTCATCGGTACAGTCGACAAGGACTAACTCGGTCTCACCAATGACCACCTTCGGTTGCTCTGCTATCTCAGAGTCACCATTGTAAATAGATCGGGATCACTTATTCAACACTTTGATATTGCCCATTTTCTTCAACTCCACTCAATGATTCTTTTCCTCTATTAGCATATCAGGCTACCTGCTGATTTGTAGTGACTCTCAAGGACCGCACCTACTTGACTCATATTCCAGAAGCCCTTCATGGAAATTGATGTCAAAGGGGAGAGAGAGCACATCAAAGCTTATCAAATCAGAGAGCACATCTAAGCTCTTCTATAGATGCTTGTTAACAAGAGGAGAGAAGTCACATGTCTTCAAGAGGGGAAGACATGTTAGCATGATTGATTCTAGTTTTGCTTTGTTTATCTTTGCTCTGATTTTATCTCACCCTAACTTCTCCCATTATCCAATATCAGATTCAGGGGGAGAAAGAGTCTATACTTAAGGGGAGACAAATCTTTGGAAATTATTGCATGTCCTAAATCTTTGGGGGCATGTCTATATCTAATAGAAGTACTCGTTGTAGTACTCATCCATTACATGTCATCCCAGTCTTGGTATTCTTGTGGATTTTTTTTGAAAGCTTTATTTTGGAGTGTTCTTGTGTTATCTAACCCTGTTTTCTCAAGTCTACTCCCTCAAAAGTCAGCTCAAGACCACAAGGTAAGTATATACATCACATCATGTGCATGATGATCTCTTGTTGTTGCACATATTGTTTGCAAGATGGAATCATAAACATGAAGGTACATTTCTCAACCACATTATTTGCTCTGATGCATATAGCCAAGATACATGTAACTCATTGGTTACTTTGTCATGATATGCACTCACATGTTCTTCCATGTTATCTTCACATGATTGCATACATGTAGGGGGAGCTTATGCATGTTACATGTTCCTCCAAAGCTTTACTTGCTACTGTTCATATCATTTGATTAAAGCTTTGATGCATGTTGTCATCAATTACCAAAAAGGGGGAGATTGAAAGCACAGGTGCTCCCTGGGTGATTTTGGTAATTAATGTCAACATACCCCCTCTTGGACTAATTGTTTTATCTAGTGTATTTCAGACAAGTTCAATAATGGCGTGCAATGGACAAGAGGATGTGGAACCCCTTCAAGGTGCTAAGGAAAAAGATTGGAAAAAGCTCAAGACTCTTTCTCTTTATTTTAGTAATCCAAGATCACATTGAGTCCATAGGAAAGTCAATACTATTAAAAGGGGATGAGGTGCTGCGTAATGGCTTGCTCTCTCAAATGCTTAGTGATATTGCTCCAAAACCCTCAGCCACTTTCTCCATCCAAATATGTCAAAATCCTAAACTCCAACTCGGCCCCACCGATTATTTCTATTCGGCGCCACCGAGTACATATGACATAGCCACTACCAGAAACCTTATTGATTTGGTCACACCGATATAGATCTCGGTCTCACCGAGATGGCCTTGCCAACACTCTATGACTTGTTGCATTTATTTCGGCCTCACCGAGTTGGCTTGACAGATTGTCTATTGCTTATTGCTTCACTTTGGTCCCACCGAGTTGATGCAATCGGCATCACCGAGATGATGTTTGCCCTAAGCCCTAGCACATTGGTCCCACCAAGTTGTTCCGGTCGGTTCCATCGAGATTCCTAACGTTCGCATTTTTTAACATATCGGTGCTACCGAGTTTAACTATTCGGTCCCACCGAGATGAGTCAAATGTGTGTAACGGTTGGATTTTTTGTGGAGGCTATATATACCCCTCCACCCCCTTCTCCATTTGTGAGAGAGCCATCAGAACGTGCCTACACTTCCACCATACATCTTCTGAGAGAGAACCATCTACTCATGTGTTGAGATCAAGACATTCCAATCCTACCACAAGAATCTTGATTTCTAGCCTTCCCCAAGTTGCTTTCCACTCAAATCATCTTTCCACCATAGCCAAATCTGAGAGAGGGAGTTGAGTGTTGGGCAGACTATCATTTGAAGCACAAGAGCAAGGTGTTCGTCATCCACACACCATCTATTACCTTTTGGAGAGTGGTGTCTCCTAGATTGGTTAGGTGTCACTTGGGAGCCTCTGTCAAGATGTGAAGTTGAACCAAGAAGTTTGTAAGGGCAAGGAGATCGCCTACTTCGTGAAGATCTACCTGAGTGAGGCAAGTCCTTCATGGGCGATGGCCATGGTGGGATAGACAAGGTTGCTTCTTCATGGACCCTTCGTGGGTGGAGCCCTCCGTGGACTCGCGCAACCGTTACCCTCCATGGGTTGAAGTCTCCATCAACGTGGACATACGATAGCACCACCTATCGAAACCACGCCAAAAATCTACATGTCTCCATTGCATTTGCAAACTCCAATCACATCCCTTTACTTTCTTGCAACTTGCATGCTTTACTCTTTCCGCTGCATATACTCTTGTCATGCTTGCTTGAAATGTATTGTGAATGCTTTAAAT
>NC_057809.1:354368400-354371735 GCF_018294505.1 Triticum aestivum
TGCAAATAAATTAGAACATGTACAAATGGCACACAAAAACATGTATAGATACAATGTCACTCTAACATTGCCACTTTCTATTGCAATGCAAAAAAATGCAAACAACATTTCCACTATCTATTGCATTGCAAAAACAATTATCAAGAGGCTAACCCTACCTAAACCCTAAATTAACTTAGGAAATATCAAGGGGCAAACCCTAACCCTACCTAAAGCCTAAATTAACTTAGGAAATATCTAGAGGCAAAGCCTAACCCTACCTAAAGCCAATCCAGAAAGTATCTAGAGGCAGCGACGGACTGGAAGGGAGAAAGTATATTGTGAGCGGCGGCTTCGATGGAGGATGACGATGAATGAAAGTAAGGACGGACTGCGGCTCTAGCGGTCTAGGTGGCAGATGGCATGGAAGGCGGATCCGGCGGTAGTCATAGCAGCCGACAGCGCAGAAGGAGGCTCGATCTGGTGGATTGCACGGACGGCGGCGGGATTCAGGAGCGCGTAGAAGGGGAGAGGAGAAGAACTAATGAGAAATGATAATGAATAAGTCCAGGTCGAGTGAGCGGGGAGGGTTATGTGTGTGGAGTGAGCAGTGGTGGGCGGAGGAAGGAGCCCGCCATAACAAAGTACTATACGAGTGGCAGTCGGTTTGAAAGGCCCGCCATAATAATTGTTTTCAATTTTTTGTTAGTATAGGATGAAATTGTTGTACATGATTTCAACTTGAAACTTTTTCCATGATTAATGCATACTTATGGGAGCCCCATGTTCAATTGTGTCCACTTTTGAAGTTGATTTGCTATTTTTGATTAATTGACTTGATTTTTCGGACACAAAATAGGTCTGAAACATTATTTTGTAGGAATTAACTAGCAAACGAGCTCCTAGAACGATGAACTTTGCCATGGTGTGTTCATTTGACCCCGGTAGTGCGTGGTAAAAATTTGAGAGCGTTACGGCAAAAACTTGATGCACTTTATGACAAACTAAACACTCTTCGAATAAGTATCTGCATTTTGAACGAAAACAATCGTCTTCCACACAGAAGTTGACTTTTTTAACCACTTAAACTTCAAACTTTTTCTATGATTAATACAAAACTTTGGAAGCCCCATGCTCAAACTTTGCCACATTTTGAGTTTGTTTGTTATTTTCAAAGCATTAGCTGCTTTTCTGGCCACACTAAAAAGTCAAAAAAAATCTTTGAGAAGCACACGAGGTCCGATTTTTTTTAAATTACATGGTGTCTTTACTAGACCTCTGTGGGGTGTCGTAAAAATTGCAGAGCGTTACAACAAAAACTTGATGCACTTTGAGCGCAAACTGAACACTCTCTAGTGAAGTGTGAGGGTTTTGAACAGAAACCGCCGCCTGCCTAATTGAAGTCAACTTTCATAAATCAATCCAACTCCAAACTTTTTCATGATTAACACACACCAGTGGAAGCTTCAAAACTATTTTGGGTTGTTTTCCTATGATTTGTCAAGAATTTTCGTGTTTAGGACATGTGTGATGGGCGGCTCACATCACCCGCTAGTGCAGCTTTTTCAAATTTCGGAAATTTTTGACGCGGCTTGCCGAAATGTAGTTGTGGCGAGTGTTTTCCATGCCTGCCATTTTTTATGACAAATCAATGGCGGGCACTGATAACTTGCCCGGCATTGCTGTTTCCATCCCGTGGGCTAATTTGGAAGAGTTTACGTGTGGCGGATACTACCTGTTGCCCACCGCGTGTAGCAATTATTTTTTTTTACCCATCACTGCTATTTTTTGCAAAAATAGCAATGGCGGGTTCCTGGGCGCGCCCATCACTCATTCGAGGCCACCTATAATCCTTTTCCCAGTAGTGTAATCCCAGCCCACCCTGGACAGTCGTCAATGTACCAGCTTCCTAAACGGCCAAAGCAAAACACCACTAGTCAGATGCCCCGCGTGGGCAACTGGCTCGCATCACAACACCTAGCTGAATGGCTCAAGCCAAACATCCCAATAGGGGGCAAGCGAGCCAGACACACGTGTATGCCCGGCTCATGCGAGCCAACCATCCAGCCAGGAGGCAATAAGAACGCCGCACGCGCGTGAGCGGCTCTCGCGAGGGGAACTTCCTGGATGAGGGTAAAGTCACAGTCGCACGTGCATGGCTGGTTGCCGGGCGTGAGAGACCTGGACACATAGCCAGCTCACGTGAACGCGAGTGACGCAGACCATTCGGGGCTGACGGACGCTGACAGGTGAACCAGCCTCACGTCGCATGTGGGGCAACACGTAGGAGGGCGCGAGCAGGTGTGTAGAAAGCCACGACATGATGGTGGCCCCAACCACGCCTGCGGTCCACCCATCATGGACCCCCGAGGCAAATCGATGGGTGCGCATCATCCGGACAGGCCGGGCAGCACAGAGAGCCCGAGGGAGGCATTCGCGGTATACCTGCACCAAATGGATGGCGCAGTGGCCCTTATCCCCCGTGGAGAGTCCCTGGAGATGGGTACTCCAGTGTCATTGAGTAATCCTTTTGGTACAACATACCAAATCCATCACCGCCAATCCCCTCTTCCCTACGGACATCACATAAACCATCCATCCCCTTTTCCCTAGGGACACCACAGAAACCATTGATCCCCTCTTGTAACACCCCGGATGTAACTTTCCCAATTTGTACTCCAACTCTTGTTGTTTCCGGCGTTAAGTTATTTTATTTTCTCGGGTTCGGGTTTTTGTCTCCGTGTGTTGTTATCATTGTCATGCATCTCATATCATGTCATCATGTGCATTGCATTTGCATACGTGTTCATCTCATGCATTCGAGCATTTTCCCCGTTGTCCGTTTTGCATTCCGGTGCTTTGTTCTCCTCCGGTGGTCTTTTCTACCTTTCTTTCGTGTGTGGGGATTAAACATTTCCGGATTGGACCGGGACTTGCCAAGCGGCCTTGGTTTACTACCGGTAGACCACCTGTCAAGTTTCGTATCATTTGGACTTCGTTTGATACTCCAACGGTTAACCGAGGGGCCGAAAAGGCCTCGTGTGTGTTGCAACGCCCTTCCATTTTGGCCCAAAACCCACCTAAACCTGCTCCATCATCTAGGGCGTTCGATCACGATCGCGTGGCCGAAAACCGCACCTCATTTGGACTCTCCTAGCTCCCTCTACCTCTATTTATAAACACCTTCCCCGAAATCCGGATCTCCCTCTCCGAAACCCTAATTTTTCCACTCCGTCGCCCGCCGGACAAAAATCCCAGGCCGGACGTGTCCGGATCCGCCGCCGCCCCCAACCGGGAGCTGCCACGTGGCGTCCCCAGACCACATCGCCGCCCGCACCCGCCGAGGCCCGCGAGGC
>NC_057809.1:354372159-354383172 GCF_018294505.1 Triticum aestivum
CGACTCCCTCCTCGCCGACCCCGCCGCTCGCCGCGCCTCCTCGCTCCAGCCGCCGCCTCGCCCGCCGACCTCCTCCTCGTCCTCTGCTCCGACGCCCTCGAGCTCTACTCCAGCGAAGATTCCGGCAGACCTCGATTCGCGTGCCATGAACAGTAAACCCTAGATCTGAGAGAGGTTGATTTTTTTCACTAAGTCCCCGGATTTTCCTAGCCCAAGTGCTCCTGTTCATGGCCGTGTAACTTTGCATCCGTAGCTCCGATTCATGCATATAACATATCAAAATGTTCATCTCGGAGAGTACATCATTTCATTCCATTGCATCATTTTCATTTGGGTTCATCTTGATGCCCGAAATGCTGTTAGAAGAGGGCTACTTGAGTTAATTGTCAGATCTGCTGCTCCATTTAGCTTTTTGTCATTTTTGTCATGATTATTGTGTGCATGATATGCCCTGATGTTCTACATATGTTTTGTTAAGGGTTTTGTCATCTTTTCAGAGGTGCAACCCATGTATTTTTGTGACGTGTGTGGTGACTAGCACAAGCTTGCAAAGTGGTGCACTTGGTAATTCTGTTTTCAGGGACTTAGCAATTCCACTAAGTCCTTGACCTGTTTATCTCATGATGCCATATGTTCATGTTGTTTCCTAGTGATCCGTGCCTCTTTTGAGGATAATCAGTAAGGATGTTTTGTTAATATTGTAGTGCTATATCCATCCATGTCTTTGTTTGCAATTATGGTGCATCCTAGCTTGAGTCAATCGAGCTCTACTTTTGCTACTTTGTGAATCTGGGCAGATTGTCAACTTGTTTTTAATTTTGCCGATGATGTTGTAGTTGATCCGTGCATACTATGCTATTGTTGTTGCCATGTCTAGCTTGGATTTTGTGTGTTCTTGATAGATGTATGCTTATCTTGTCATGACTTGCACCGTAGTGAGTGCATCGAGCTTGTAAACATGCCTACTTGAGTTATGTTTCAGCATGTGTCAGTTTTCACTAAGTCTATGATCTGGTTATGTTTTTGCTATGTTCACGTGCTTGTAATTGTATTTTCTGATCCCTTTTGGCTCAAGGTCACTAAGGGACTTTTGTTAAGCTCTTTGAGTAGCTCCATGCCATGCTTTACTTTGCCATGTTCAGGTCCTGTAGCATGTAGTTTTGTTGCTCCGAAGAGTGCTACCTGATCTGAAATTCCAGACAAGTGTTAATTTCACTAAGTCTGAGATCTGTTTGCCATATGCATTTTTGCCATGCTTGTTTGAACCTGTTAATGGATGAATTGGCCGTAGCTCAGTGCTAGACTTTTGTTAAGCATCTTGAATGCCTCCCTTCCATGTATTTTGTTGTCATGTTTGAGTGCTGTAGCATGTTCATCTCATTGCATTTAGATGGCTACTTGCTGTAAATCGCAGAACGTGGCCATATTTGAATCGCTTGCCATTTCCAAACCGTAACTCCGATTCCGGCGTTCTTTATATCGTTTTCAAGCGATTTCATCTCATATTTCCAGTGGCACACTTGGATTCCCAATTTGAGGCCAGGTTCTTGCATTTCCTGTCATATCTTGCATTTTGCATCCCGCATCGCATCCCGCATAGCATATCATCTTTGCATCATCTTGTTTGATCCTTGCACGTGGTTGATTGTGTCCTTGTTGCTTGTTTGTCTTGTTTGGGTAGAGCCGGGAGACGAGTTCGCTAACGAGGAGCCCGTTGAGTTTTCTTTCGAGGATCCAGTCAACTCTGACAACTGTGCAGGCAAGATGATCATACCCTCGAAATCACTACTATCTTTGCTATGCTAGTTTGCTCGCTCTTTTGCTATGCCAATACTACGATGCCTACCACTTGCTTTCAAGCCTCCCAAATTGCCATGTCAAACCTCTAACCCACCATGTCCTACCAAACCGTTGTTTGGCTATGTTACCGCTTTGCTCAGCCCCTCTTATAGCGTTGCTAGTTGCAGGTGAAGATTGAAGGCCATTCCTTGTTGGAACATTTATTTACTTGTTGGGATATCATTATATTGCTATGTTATCTTAATGCATCTATATACTTGGTAAAGGGTGGAAGGCTCGGCCTCTCGCCTAGTGTTTTGTTCCACTCTTGCCGCCCTAGTTTCCGTCATATCGGTGTTATGTTCCCGGATTTTGCATTCCTTACGCAGTTGGGTTATAATGGGAACCCCTTGATAGTTCGCCTTGATTAAAGCTTTTTCCAGCAATGCCCAACCTTGGTTTTACCATTTGCCACCTAGCCTTTTCTTTCCCTTGGGTTCTGCAGACTCAAGGGTCATCATTATTTTAACCCCCCGGGGCCAGTGCTCCTCTGAGTGTTGGTCCAACCCAGAGCCCCTTGCAGCGCCACCTTGGGGAAACTCGAGGGCTGGTTTTAGTTGTACGGATTGCTTATCTGAGTGTGCCCTGAGAAAGAGATATGTGCAGCTCCTATCGGGATTTGTCGGCACATTCGGGCGGTGTTGTTGGTCTTGTTTTAACCTGTCGAAGTGTCTTGAAGAACCGAGATACCGAGTCTGATCGGAACGTCTTGGGAGGAGGTCTATTCCTTCGTTGATCGTGAGAGCTTGTCATTGGCTAAGTTGGGACTCCCCTGCAGGGATTTGAACTTTCGAAAGCCGTGCCCGCGGTTATGGGCGGATGGGAATTTGTTAATGTCCGGTTGTAGATAACTTGAACCTTAACTTAATTAAAATGAATCAACTGAGTGTGTTACTGTGATGGCCTCTTCTCGGCGGAGTCCGGGAAGTGGACACGGTGTTGGAGTAATGTTTGCGCAGGTTGTTCTCTAGTTTCTCGCTCGCGCTTTGCCTCCTCTTCTCGCTCTCTTTTGCGAATAAGTTAGCCACCATACTTGCTAGTCGCTTGCTACAGCTCCACTCATATTTACCTTGCCTTACCTATAAGCTTAAATAGTCTTGATCGCGAGGGTGCGAGACTGCTGAGTCCCTGTGGCTCACAGATTACTATTACACCAGATGCAGGGCCTGATGATTCCGCTCCAGGAGACGCGCTTGAGCTCAAGTGGGAGCTCGACGAAGACTCTCAACGTTACTATGTTTCCTTTCCCGATGATCAGTAGTGGTGCCCAGTTGGGGGTGATCGGGACTGTGTCGCATGTTGGGTTCTCTTTTATTTTGGCGTCATAGTCGGGCCATGAGTGTTTGGGTGTTGTAATGTTACTTATGTACTTGATTGACGTGGCGAGTGTAAGCCAACTATGTTATCTCCCCTTTATTATTTATATTACATGGGATGTTGTGAAGATTGCCTAACTTGCGACATATACCTTCAATGCGATTATGCCTCTAAGTCGTGCCTCGACACGTGGGAGATATAGTCGCATCGAGGGTGTGACACCTCTTCCCTAGGAGCATCTAATGACTCCCTTTAGAGATTAGATAAAGGAGAAGAAAGGATCCTCACCTTTTTTTCCCAGAGACGACCCTGAGTTATGGAACCCACGAGATGAAGTGCACCTTGAAGACGAGGGTTTCTAACAAGCTTTGTGAGAGAATTAAGTTTTAGTTTTTTGGATTGGATCAAATCAAGTTGCACAGTTGACACACTTATAAATAGAAATAGGAATGGGTATAAGGACTTGTTCTTACAACTATATATTTGCGAACACGATCATCATGATAGTTGTTTGCATTTTGAAAATCAGCACCAAGATGTGCTTGCAACGTTTCGAAGCGGGGATGTGTCCAAATTACGTCTTGACCGATACATGTCCTACATCAAGAGTCACTTGTCCAACCGATGGCTCTATCCGTCAAGCGGGATTGCCTCGGTAATTAAGATAAATCAAACAAAAGCATTAGGCATTTGATGGCTACACCTTGTGTATCCCTAGAGATAAGATCCATGCTACTGTACTAAACACTTATGTCACTAGTGTTCAGAATAGCGTTTCACGGTCTCTCTAGCCGTAGCCTCTCCATGGCTCGATCCCTATGATCCTGGGTACCTGCAGGGACAAAGATCGTGAATGAGACAAGGGACAACTACGATGCAATTTTATTTCACACATACAAGACATCAAAATACTTGCATTGGTCCCTCCAACAAATGCATCGGGTTGCAGGGCTATGCCTCAACCCATAATCTTACTGAGCTACTCACACACGGAGATCAGTTCGTGAGAACCATTGAAGAACACATCATGACGATTGATTGAGTGATTGATGATATGTCTTATAGTAGTTTTCGGATGTGATACACGATTACATGGCTAGTTGGATGAGTGCTACGGTTCAGTCCGGGTGTTCGGTCTTTTCGGTTTGTTCGGTCCAGTCTTTTCGGTTTTTAAAAATTTGGCCTTCCATAATTGAAGACCAGATTTTTTGGGGTCTTTTCGGTTCTTCACTATTCAGCCTTCAGTCTTTAGTATTTACTATTCAGTCTTTGGTACTGACCAAACAGACCAAATTAATTGCTATAACTCAGATTTATGTTACTTTCAGTGCCAGTTGTATGCAAACTGCATGGGGTACAGAGCTAGACATCACAGGACATAAACATCACAGAATTTGTAAATCACGAAACATGAACGTCTGAATAAAATCTGGACATCGCAGAACATGAACGTCACAAATGAGTTCGATGCACATAGAGAGATGAGGTAGCTTGCTCACCTTCAGCTGCGAGGTGGAGCTCGGGAAGAGGTCAGCAGGCCACGAGCCGACGACCAGCGTGGAAGAGGACGAGGTGCTGCCAAACTACAGCTTCGACGGTGGTGACTGGTGATGAACTGTGAGTTGTCTATCTTGCCCGTGTCTTGGGTTCGCCGGATGGGCCTTCGGTAAACATGCAGGACTTTACTAATTCGGTCTATACTGGCTATTCGGTCTTAAAACAGCGGGGCCAAACACACCGTAACAAATTCGGTTTTCTATTTGTGCAGACCGTTTTTTATTTGGTCTTTTCTATCGGTCCTGGTCTTTTCGAGCTTGGTTTTCGGTCTTCGGTTTTTATGACCGGGGTAAGCTACGGTGATGGTGGCGAAGATGGCTCACCTAAAAAAGTATTTCGCCATGAAACTTTGCAAACAAGCTGTGTAGATCCATATGTATGTGTGTACTTTTTAAAAGAATTTTTAGCCATTTTTATGCATTTTTTGACAAAATTAATGCAGCAACGCGCAGTGTACCATCCAAGGGGAAATAACCTTTTCAGTGAGAGCAACGGATATTTAGACATATTAACATTATTAGAGGGTATTCCCTCATGTTCAAAAAAAAAAGAGGGTATTCCCTCCGTAAACTAATATAAGAGTGATTAGATCACTAATAAGAGCATTTAGATCACTACCTCAGTGTGTTTACTCTTATATTAGTTTACAGAGGGAGTACTTTTCTGCAGTCAATCACGAAATATTTTCTTCAGAGTCAATCGACAAGAGAAAGGTAGCCATCAAATAGCGAATCAATCTCACAGGAAATAAAAGAGGACATCGAGTTAAAGAAACTTTTTCTGAGACGAGTGTAATCATATCCACCTTTTTCATGGTTGAAAATACCACCTTATCCTTTTCGAAAATAAAGATAAGACCTGACGAGGGGGAAAAGCAACCTATTTTTCAAAGGGCAGCAGGACGGGACCTACATTTGGTACTCCTGGGAAAAATATGATAAATCCTAACCTCATTTTTCCAACATGCCAAAAATTGTCAGAACTACTTGTGAACCACCTCCCCAAGTTGATAGACGAGAGTCATCAGGGAAAAAAATCTCGACTTGTTAATCTAGACAAAACTCATGCCAAGGACTCTTTGCTATCAGTTCTCAGCATCAAAAGGTGTGACTAGCCATTGCATTTTGCAAACTGTGGCTTCCATAGTCCCTAAGTACCTGCCTTTTAAAGCGTCTGTTTTCTGTACTCTAGGCTCCTTCAACCTTTCATTTAGCTCTGACCGCAAAGATAAAGGAGAATTATCTTGATGTCGGCGTTGGCTTCCATGGAGAAAAGCCTCTGCTCCAGCCCCTTATGGCGCCTCACCTGCACAAGATTGCAATTGGTGTCATAACAAAAAATGGCGTCAAATGTTTTTCATGTGAACAAGTAACTACAGGCTACTAATTAAGTCCAAACATTACGGGCCTCAAGTTTTGGTGAATTGGGCATATGTCACTAGAGTGTGAAGGACATCAGAAATTAAGAATGAAAATGACTTACATAGTCAGCAATTTCTTCCAAACCCAAAGGTTGCACCTTTTCATCTTTACTCCAGCCAAGGGATATCATGAAAGCCAGATCTTCTGCAGTGAATATGGCTTCAGCTGGATACTCCTCATCTTCTGGTTCAGTAGCCTCTGACGATGAACTAGCGTCCTCATTGCCAGACTGTGAGTTCTTGTATCCATCATCTGAATCTGCAAGTGCTGAGGAGGAGCTACCATCTGCATTGTCTGAGCCGGATACCTGGAATCCATCATCTCCTGTGTCAGCAAGTTCGGATGAGGAGTCAGACTCCAGGTTTTCTACAACAAGCTGCTGAGATCCCCCAGCTGCCATGTCAACAGACTGCAAGGATGACTTGTTCTCTTCATTGTCTGAATGGTGCCGCTGGGATCCCTCGGAAGAATTTGCTTCTTCACAGAAACACTTTCCATTCCCCATGCATTTCATTCCAGAATTAAGACAAGAATCATGCTTCGCATCAACTCCGCTGGATGGAGATGGCTCACAACCTGACTCAACGGCTGAACTTGAACCATTAGATTTGGTTCGCAACGACTGGAAGAACTTTAATCTTGATTTGCTAACACCACAAGATGAACCTTGCACTAGAGGAAGATCATGTGTGGAAACCTTGGGCTTTTGGCTGAGAGGAGGCTTCTTGTGTGGTTCCATGGAAGCCACACGAGCTGGAGGACTCGCAGGATTGCCTGGAGAGTCTTTAGGAGTCTGTGCAGTACAATTTTGCTCTCGGCTGAGGATTTTAAAGCTTCCTGAAAGAGTAAGCTTTGAAAGCTCGGCCTTGGCTGGAGCTCGAACAGAACCATTGGCGGGAAGTGCTAATGATTGTTGTATGGCCTTACTAGTACCAGCAAGATCTCCAATCCGTGTTCCTTTTGATTTGGAAGAGCTTGTTACCTGAATAATCTTGAAATAAGTTAGCTAAGCAAAATACATTGGTGCATGCATATCACACACTCAAAAAAGGTGAGACAAACACAACCAGAACACACAATTGCCAGAACCATGTAACGTTTACTAGCATCAGTTTTATGAGTAAGCCTTATCTTTTCAAGGCAAAACTTTTGCTTGCTTTTTAATTATAGTATATGTCGAACACACCTGGTGGCACATTGCACCTCGGGGACAGAACAAGGTCACATCCAGATAATCATAGTCTAGCACACTGCCATCATGGGCATGGTGACACCGATTAGGGCAATGGATGTGGCAACAGCAATCAAATCCATAGGTATAGGATTTGGGAGATTAGTTTCCCTGCTAGATTTAGTAGTTATTTCCTTCTCTTTTTAAGTTACCATTTTACACATCGTTTCAATCAATATTTTGTTATTAGGCACACACACATCTCTGCATAAGATGAACGATTATTTTGATCATCAAGCAAGAGTAGTGATAAATCCTTCTCTACTAGGTTCCCTCTTCTTTCAAGCTGTGCCATCTGGCATCCTTCCACAGTATTTACCTATTGGTCAAACCGTCAAAGTTCATAACACACACAAGGAAAACAACCTATCAAGCTAATTCAGGACAGTAGCCCTTAGGAATACTTCAGAATATATTTTTAAATCGCATTAGAGTGAAACATGAAGCGCAGGAAAGTAGGTATCACATGCAAATTATTTATGCACTTCATAGCAGTCATTCTGCCCATGCTTCTTAACATACAAAATAGCAAGGGTGTAAATATTCCACTTCCAAAGCATGTTTAGATCGCCTTAGTGCATATCTGCACAACCAGTGAAATATAAAGCATCTCCCAGAGTACCATTAGTTGAGTAATGTTCGGGTACAATTAAACATGTGATCATGCTAGAGCAGAAAATCCGATACTACATTTTGCATATATCAGAGGCAAATGAAGTGGCCCATGATGTTATACTAAATCATAACATAGGAAACAGAAAATGTAATGTCTAGTCCAACACCAAGAGTTAACCGTATATACATACATGCATACATACATACATACATACATACATTATACATACATACATACATACATACATACATACATATATATATATTGATAAATTATTTTATTACTGCAACTGCCAGCAAATATGGGAAGTGATTTACACCCACAAGTAAGAGCAAAAAGTAAATCACAACCATTCTTGCAGGTAAAAGGTACTAAATGTGAAAAAATCTTCTGGTCAAAAGGCAGAAGATAACTCACAGAAGATTTGCTTGTTGCAGAAGTCATAGGTCTTAGAGTGTTTTGTCTCAAAGTTCTTTCTTCAATCTTCTGAGCATCAATTGATAGCTACAAGCAAAAGAGTACGTGAACATGAATCCAGAGAGACAACATTTATATCAATGAGAACATTATAAACACCATGCCATGGTTCCTACCTGAGGTCCAGACGAAGTTCTCTGAGGAGCTTGCATAACAGTCTCTGCCATGCTTAATGCAGTTCCACTGTTCAGTGCTACTTCAGGCTTTTTACTAGGAGCGGCTTGTGGTACAGAAGAGGCAACAAGATTTTTCTTTGGCTCACTTGATAGAGGAGCTCCTACTAGCTTGGAAGTCCAGCCATCAGATGGAGTAAATGGAGGCAGGCTCTGAATTGGGGTGGTGATACCAGGAGATGGGACTCTGCTAATGTCTTGCCTTCCATTCTTGTCCTCGGAACTAAGCTGTGGGAATTCTCGCTCAAAGGCAACGCCAACAGTATTGCTTTTAGATGTACTACCATTATTTAGACTAATTACTCCCTTACTTGATGTGTCTGCCTTCGAGCGAGCACGATTTAACCTATCCCTTTCAGGTCTACATGAGCTAAATGATTGAAAGCCATCACGATCTGCTGTAACGGACCTACTCTCCCTATCACGGGAATCAAAATCCTTCTCCCTCTCCTTATCCTTGTTCCTTCCAAAATTTGCATAGCCCCTTGTCTTCCCCATGTCATCCCGGTCAAGCCTCCGGGATCCACTTGAGACTGAACTCCTCCGTGATGAAGACTGCCGAGAACTCTGGTCACGGTTGTGCCCAGATGAGCGATTTCTTGATGAACCACCCTTACCTTGACAATCTACTAGAATATCCAAGAGAAGACTTGTTAGGATAATATATGACAGCATTGCAACACAGAAAAACAATGCCACTTATAGTTCACAGGTGTATGAAACTACAATGTCTCCCCCTCCCCCCACCCCACGTAAGAGTCATTCTTCATAATGGCATTTGCAGACAAATAGTATGCTCGTAAGAGCACAGAAAAATCACTGTAATTGAAAAGAAGTAGCAGGGTATGTCTGCATGGTGGCCAAAACTCGCCTGCCACCAAGATAACAATTTTAGGATGGTTGCCAATTATTTGGGGGGCCAATGCCTCCTTAGCACCATATTAAGTTCATCTTTCTTGCCAATGTTGGCCAATTCCATTTATTTGTTGAAAGTTAACATTAGTAGGTCAAACAGCCTTCCATAGTAACAAAAAGTGCTGCTTCCTAGTACAACAATGTATAGATGGTTCAATTTAAGTGTGATGCCCTTTTAGCAAGGTACTTTCCGCTTGCAAATAATTGTCGTTTAGCTGTTCAAGGAAACATATTCCACCAACAACTATAAATGTTAAATTGGTATACTACAGAGTAAATAAAGCATGGTCATAAATAAATTAATAAAGCATTAACCCCTCAGTTGATGGCTTGATCTACTTTGTAAACCAGAGGGACGCTTCTAGCGTCTTCGTTCCAAAAAAAAAATGTGTCACGAGCCTTCCAGATGTTACCATGTTTACAAATAGTATAAACTACAGTAAAACATGTAATGAACACAACGCAATGGTTTGTTATTGCAGCTGACACCCGCAGCTGATACCACCTGAATCGTATGAGCATCATTTCGAACTACAGGAACCCTTGATACTAGATAAATAACACATGAATTCTTCAATGATGCCCATATTTGTGCCAATATTCCCATCATCTAATCTAATTAATCCAAGAAACAACATTCAAATTCACCAATCTCTATTTTCAAAGCAAACCAATCTCTATTTTCAAAGCAAAATCACATCAGGCTAAAAGGCACCACAAAACCCTAATCTCCTCTTAAACAATACCCGCACGCAAGTATCCCATTAAATAAGCATGTATCTCCAGCGTGAATCAAGATGCATCCCGTTTCACCACAGATGTCCACATTCAATCATAGAAAGCCACAGCTAGCAGCACCCGGCGATAGATTACATTTATAACACTAGCAGTCTGAGAGTAGCAAACACAAAATTGGAAGGCTGGTGAATTCACCTTTGCGTGACGAAGCTGCGGCCCAGAGGGTCGCGGCACCAGTGGCCGTGACCTGTCCCTGCATCAGCCATTGCGGCTTGAAGGCGGGTATGTCCTGCTCCATGGGGGGCACCACTCACCATCTACCCACCAATGGCTGCGGAAAGGGGAGGTCCTTCTCCAGCGATCCAATCGGTGCGCCCACCAGCCTAATCCGCGGCTGCAATGCCACGCCGCCGCCGCTGCCAACGCTCCGCTCCTATCCCCTTATCACCAATCAACGCATGCCGGCGACCTCCACGCCACCCCTCCGTGGAGGCAGGGCTACCACCGAAACCCTAGCGCGGCAGCGCCTTCGCCTCGCCGCCCAACCGAAACCCTAGATAGGGCTATCACCAGAGCCGCCCCTATAATCAGCCCCGAAAAAATCACGGGGAAAAAAATCGGGGCCGCCGCCGCCTCCAATTGCCCCCGTATCGTATCACGGGGCGCCTCTCTCCCAATTGAAGGGCCCCCAATCCGCTCGTAATCAGTCGGCGAGATAGGGGTAAGGTC
>NC_057809.1:354383578-354426255 GCF_018294505.1 Triticum aestivum
GAGAGAGGAGGATAGGGATATATATTTTGTTGGGGGTTTTATAGGATTTGGCTGCCTGGCAGCAGGGGAGCTCGACTCGTACACGTTCTGGATGTGGATACTACCTGGAGAAACCCTACGCAAAATTCTTTTGCTCTTATTAGGTGAACTTTAGCCTCCTCTGCTATTTGTCTAGGCACCTTATAAGGAGCAGGAGCATAGGTGGTGTTTAGTTTGGCTCTGGATTGTGAGAAAGCTGCAGTGGAAAATCTGAAGAAAAATTTTTATAAGAATTGTTTTTAATGCCCTTGAAGACTGTTTATATATTAATTAACTGTAAACATCAATTTATACACTGATGAATGGCATGTAAATGATCATTTTGGAAGGAAATTATCAAGTTTTAATGTTGCATGGGCTTGAAAAATATGAACAAAACGATAGTACCGAAGTTCAACATAGTCGGTACATTCCAATTTTATAGAAAATTCATCAACACTCGCATAAATTGGTACAAAGATCTCAAATTATTCATGAATATATTCATATAAATATCACAAATTCAAAAGGAAACTATAACTTTGTACAAGTTGTTCAAATTCATATAAAGACCACAAACGATCTTTGCAAAAAAAAAACACAAATTCCTTCTCATTTCCTCTTGGCTGTTGTAACCTTTCATTCACATCATGTCTCCTCTCGTGTGGCAACTCCATCGCCTCTTCCCATCATTGTGCATATGAATCAGTTCATCACAACCATCAATTGGTAGTGCATGCTAGCAATGAAGCAAAAGAAGTTTTGTCATAACTGGGAGACGACACCGTGCAGGGAGGGCCAACCGGAGGGGGTGGAACGCGGAAACCTAGCAAGGTGAGGTGATGTCCAGAGTGGCAAAGCTTCACCAGAGGGTCGACCGGATAGCGACGCTCAATTGGGACTCTGGTACCGGTTCGACTTGTTTTGGTGGCAAGGTTGGTAAATTCATCCAAAGGCCTAGATGAGTTGCTCGCTCAATTGGGACTTTGGTACCGGTTCGACTTGTTTTGGTGGCAAGGTTGGTAAAATCATCCAAAGGCTGGGGTAAGCTCGGGGAAAGAGGAATCCAAATCCACAAAAGCACCTATTTGGTAGCTTTCTCTTGTGCATGTGTTTTTTTTGATGGATTCAGGGGAAGCACGTTTGGAATATGTCTGTTTGGTTAGCTTTGGGCTTTTCAGTGGTGGAAGCCAGTGGAAAATTCCACCAAATAGGGCATAAGAGAGATGTCTGTATTTGGATGTGCTTGTTGGATTTTGTGGCGACAGATTTCTATATTTTGGTTTTCTACACAAACTATGTTATGTATTTCTCGTTTACATTTTGATGCTATGAGAGTATCTTATTCGTAAAGATGTTTGATGAAAAAACCTGTAGCGACCCGACCCGAAAACGGTCAAGTATGTGTGCATCTATACCATCCCAAGATCATGCTGGCACACACTATATATCAATGTATATATCAAAGTGCAATCGCACATGTTTTATTACACCTAAATATAATATAGAGTCTTTATTATAAAAATAATAAATTGGCTGAAGGCCAACACATGAGATAAACTACTGCAGAAGATGTAGAAGATAGCAAGTCCATGCGACTCCAATGGCATATCACCAAGCGTATAATGTAGCCTCACTCCTCGGAATAATACTCTTCAACATGAGACGTTGTAGTCGTGTAGGTCAGCATTTTGAATATGCCGGCAAAGTCACAAGAGAGAACTGATAAAATAAAATATCCATACTATATGCAAATATGGCTGGTGGGGCTCTAAATTTATAATTTGTGTGAAAAGCTGTTTTTTTCCTACAATAAAGGAGTCAAATGAAAAAATTACTACAAAAGTTGGTTGTTAATGAGATGGTTCCACCAACCAATTCTCATATCCCAAAATTATTAATAAACCCCACTCATTATAATTAATTGTGTTAAGACTGGCTGATAGCATCTTCTCCTGTGCTTATATTGTCTATAACCGGGGACATGACTAATCGATTAGGTTGTTACTCTTCAGAGTCTTGTACACTTTACCCGCAAGATTCGATCCCTCCCGTTATGTCCTCGCACTGCCTGGTGTTTGAGAACGGGACAATCGAAACATGGTCTTCCAGAGCAATCATCCGACAGATGTCAGTGCCCATCCAATCATATCGTTCGTCTACATCTGCTAGCAACTGACCATGGAGAGTCACGACTAAGGTCAACCAAGCCATAGCCCATAATGACTTGCGGTTGCACACATATGCTTTCCGGCCTTGAAGCCATCCATCTCTTTGAGTCTGGGTGGCATTCCGTCAGGATGATCACAGGTAGATACCATGATTCCCGGGTGAAAGGATCGATATGGTTGACTAGAGGGGGTGAATAGGCAACTAACAATTTTTAACTTTTCTTGACCAAATTAAACTTAGCAAAAAAATAGGTTGTCTAGATGTGCAACTAGGTGAGCAACCTATATGATGCAACAACAACAAGCACACAAGCAAGCAAGGGATACATCACACTAAAAGTTTGCACAAGTAAAGGTAAGAGATAACCAAGAGTGGAGCTGGTGGAGACGATGATGTGTTACCAAAGTTCCTTCCCTTTAAGAGGAAGTACGTCTCCGTTGGAATGGTGTGGAGGCACAATGCTCCTCAAGAAGCCACTAGGGCCACCATATTCTCCTCACGCCCTCACACAATGCAAGAAGCCATGAATCCACTATTGGTGCCCTTGAAGGCGGCAACCGAACCTTTACAAACAAGGTTGGGGCTCTCTCCACAACCGAATTGGAGGCTCCCAACGAAACCACGGAGCTTCACCACATTAGAATATGGCTCTGAGGTGACCTCAACCATCTAGGGTGCTCAAACACCCAAGAGTAACAAGATCTGCAAGGGATTAGTGGAGGGAACCAAATTTCTCTTGGTGGAAGTGTAGATCGGAGCCTTCTCAACCAATCCCTAGAAAATCAACAAGTTTGATTGGCTAGGAAGAGAGATCGGGCAAGAATGAGCTTTTGAAAGGCAATGGAGCTTGGGGGGAAAAGGTCAACCCTAAGAAGAAGAAGACCCCCCCTTATATAGGGGAACAAAATCCAACCGTTTTTCTGCCCTGTGCCCACAACTAAGCGGTACTACCGCTTAGGCGGTACTACCCCACACAAGCCTAAAATACACAGAGTGTACCTACGCTAGTGCCACCGGAGCGGTACTACCGCTGACCCTGGTGGTACTACCGCATAGGGTTTCTAGACCTGGAGAGGCAACGGTAGTAGAGGGTGTCAGGGGCGACAGTACCGTGCAAAGCGGTACTACCGTCCTAGTGCCGCTCTACTACCACTTAGCGCAAAGTGGGAACAGAACCTTGCACAGAGGAAAACACCGCAAGCGGTAGTGGCGACGGTAGTATGGGCTGTAGTACTGCCGGAGCGGTACTACCGTGCTACTACCGCCCTACTACTGTCAAAAGGAGACTGGCAAGCGAATGTTGCATGCTCGGGGAAACCCTAAGCGGTAGTTGAGGGAGTCCTGGATTAGGGGGTGTTCGGATAGCCGGACTATACCTTCAGCCGGACTCCTGGACTATGAAGATACAAGATTGAAGACTTCATCCCGTGTCCGGATGGGACTTTCCTTGGCATGGAAGGCAAGCTTGGTGATGCGATATTCAAGATCTCCTACCATTGTAACCGACTCTGTGTAACCCTAACCCTATCCGGTGTCTATATAAACCGGAGGGTTGTAGTCCGTAGGACAGAATAAACTCCATACACAACAATCATACCGTAGACTAGCTTTTAGAGTTTAGCCTCCTTGATCTCGTGGTAGATCTACTTTTGTACTACCCATATCATCAATATTAATCAAGCAGGAGTAGGGTTTTACCTCCATCGAGAGGGCCCGAACCTGGGTAAAACAAAGTGTCCCTTGTCTCCTGTTACCATCCGGCCTAGACGCACAGTTCGGGACCCCCTACCCGAGATCCGCCGGTTTTGACACCGACATTGGTGCTTTCATTGAGAGTTCCTCTATGTCGTCACTTTTAGGCCCGATGGCTCCTTCGATCATCAACAACGATATAGTCCAGGGTGAGACTTTTCTCCCCGAACAGATCTTCGTCTTCGGCGGCTTCGCACTGCGGGCCAATTCGCTTGGCCACCTTGAGCAGATCGAAAGTTACGCCCCTGGCCATCAAGTCAGGTTTGGAAGCCTAAACTACACGGCTGACATCCGCAGGGACTTGATCTTTGACGGATTCGAGCCACAGCCAAGCGTGCCGCACTGTCTCGATGGGCATGATATAGCTCTGCCACCGAACAACGCCTTGGAGGCTGCACACGCATCGGTTCCGACCATTGATTCGGAGCCTACTACACCGATCGAGGATCAGCGGTTGGACGCTGCCTCAGGGGCTGTGGTCTCAGAGGCGATGGAGCCGAACCCCAGCCCCGCACTCCGCATAGCCCGTGACTCCGAGGAGCCGGATTCCTCTCTGAGCTCCGAGCCCTCCGCGCCCCTGCCGATCAAATCCGATTGGGCGCCGATCATGGAGTTCACCGCCACAGACATCTTTCAGCACTCGCCCTTCGGCGACATTCTGAATTCTCTAAAGTCTCTCTCTTTATCAGGAGAGCCCTGGCCGGATTACGGTCAGCGAGGATGGGATACGGACGATGAAGAAATTCAAAGCCCACCCACCACCCACTTGGTAGCCACTATCGACAATTTAAATGACGTGCTCAACTTCGACTTCGGAGACATCGACAGCATGGATGACGATGCAGGAGATACCGACGAACCAACGCCCATAGGGCATTGGATAACCACCTCATCTCACGGTGTGTTCATGGTGGACACCCCTAAAGGAAGCGACAACGAGGAAAAAGGGGATGGGACGAGAGATCGACCCCCCGAAAAGCAATCAAAGCGTCGGCGTAAACGCCGACCCAAGCCCCGCCTCGACAAAAACCCAGCCATAGAGCAGGACGAGCCGGCAGACGACGAGCAGGCCTTAGAGCAACCGTTCGAACAGGGAAACACGGATAGAGAAGCCGAACATCCCTCCTCCGGCGAAAACGGCATTCCAGACAACCTCACGCCGAATAAACCTATGGAGCAGAAGAATCTCCATGAGAGGCTCGTTGCAACCGCACGCAGCCTAAAGAAGCAGAAGCGGAAGCTAAAACAGCGGAAGATGCACTCCGGATTAGATGGAGCAAAGTAACCAATACAACAGATAAGTACGGCGACAGTCGCCGCACCAAAATCTATCCGAAAAGAAAGCTACTGCCTGAATTCGACGAAGAGGCCCTAGAGCCCTCGCATTCGAAAAATCAAAAAGCCACACGGTCGGATAGACGACCCCATAAAGCGGCAAGCGGCGCCGCACCTAGATCGGCATGCGACCCACTTAAGGATCCGCATCATGGCCCAGTCAGGTCCATTTATGGGCCAAGAAAGCAGGCTCACATAAGCAATGCTATGAAGTCATCATCAGAATCCGGCACACCCAAATACAGGGGCGCCGCACACCCTCTATGTTTCACCGATGAGATCCTGGACTATGAATTCCCAGAGGGATTCAAACCCGTAAACATAGAGGCATATGATGGAACAACAGACCCTGGAGTCTGGATCGAGGATTATATCCTCCACATACACATGGCTAGAGGAGATGATCTCCATGCCATAAAATATCTACCCCTTAAGCTTAAAGGGCCAGCCCGGCATTGGCTTAAAAGCCTTCCAGAAAACACAATTGGAAGCTGGGAAGAGCTCGAGGATGCTTTCCGAGCAAACTTTCAAGGGACCTATGTCCGTCCCCCGGATGCAGACGATCTTAGTCACATAACTCAACAACCCGGAGAATCAGCTCGGCAGTTCTGGAATAGATTCCTCACTAAAAAGAATCAGATAGTCGACTGTCCGGACGCCGAAGCCTTAGCAGCTTTCAGGCATAATGTCCGAGACGAATGGCTCGCCAGACACCTCGGCCAAGAAAAGCCAAGAACAATGGCCGCACTAACAAGCCTCATAACCCGCTTTTGTGCAGGGGAGGACAGCTGGTTGGCAAGGTGCAGCCCCAGCGACCCAAGTACATCCGAAACTAGGGATGGAAACGGAAAATCGCGACGCAACAAGGACCGTCGCTGGATTCAAAACAAAAGTCTGAAGAGCACGGCAGTCAATGCCGGATTGAAAGGCTCACGGCAAAATAAGGAAAAATCGCCCCCCCAGGATAACAGGGACGATCCATCCAACTTAAATAAAATCCTGGACAGGATATGTCAGATACACAGTACTCCCAGGAAGCCTACTAACCATACCCATAGAGACTGTTGGGTTTTCAAACAATCCGGCAGACTCAATGCCGAACACAAGGGGCTCGACACACTAAGCGAAGACGAGGACGAACCCCAAAAGTAGAGTACCAGGAAACAAAAGAACTTCCCACAAGAAGTAAAGACAGTGAACTCACTTCACATAATAAAACGTGCGGCGCTCGTAAAGGTACGCACCACACGGCCTAAAGGGTCCTGCCACTGGTTGTCAAAACCGATCATCTTCGATCAGCTAGATTATTCTAGGAATATCAAGAATGTAGGCTGGACTGCCTTAATACTCGATCCAATAATTGGCGGACTCAAGTTTTCAAATGTCCTTATGGACGGCGGCAGTGGACTAAACCTGATATACCAGGATACAATCCAGCACATGGGGATAAACCCAGCAAGAATCCGCCGCAGCAAAACCTCCTTTCAAGGGGTAATACCTGGTCCGGACACCCATTGTACGGGTTTTTTCCGGCTCACAGTCACATTCGGCTCTGTCGATAACCTCCGCCGTGAAAAGCTGACCTTCCATATCGTCCTGTTCTCAAGTCGCTATCAAGCACTACTGGGACGCGAAGCTTTTGCTCGCTTTAACGCAATACCGCATTACGCATCTCTTACGCTCAAGATGCCCGGTCCACGAGGCATCATCTGTTTGAAGGGGAAGCACTAAAGTGCGCCTCCCCAAGCGGAGGACTGTGCGGCCGCTTTGACAGCCCCACAGCAAAATGGCCTCATTGGCCAATAAACTTCAAAATAGGTCATTCAAGACCACGAACACGGATAGACGAGTTCGGTGCAAAATCATCATTGATGCAGGCCTAGAAGCCATATACCCCCGCACTAGGGGCTCCACGCATATACAATAAGAGACAATAAAGCTCAAACTTATATATCTTACTTTATACTTTGCTTATTTTAAAACTTTTTTGGCACGACCAGTTTTCAACTCAGTTCCTCTCTTTTACAGATGAACGTCGTGCGGTGCCCGTCCAGGATACGGCACAACGGAGACACAGGCGCAGACGTGCAGTAGGGACCCATCCTAAAGGATTCTTTTTAGATTAAGACCCTGCGTAAACCTTTTTTACTGTCTCTTGCTGCTACACATCCCCTGGTTTTTTCTTTCCAACATAACCAAGGAGGAGGCTGGCGTCTTGGCATGTGGCCACGTCAGAATTTTTGCACGTACCTAGACACTAGGGGCTTTTTTAATAAAGAGTGTTGTTTGGCCCGCACTCATAAAGACCGAACATCTTAGGGAGTGTTCGGCGTCGCGAGTTTTGGCACTATATGCATCAGCTCCGAATCATGTCTTTGGTCAAATGTTGGGTTGCCCGGCTCCTGAGTTCGGCTACCTTACGTTCCGCTCTATCAGCTAAGGTAGCACCAGGAGAACTACTGCGATTGTGCCCCCGGTTCGGCCAGGGCGAGCACCTCAGTAGAGAAAGCCGAAAACTGACTGTCATGATGTAGCGTGAGACTGGTCAGCCACTCGATGATCAATCGGAATCTATCGGATTCCTCCGCTTTAATGAAGGACCGCTTCCCGGTCAGGCACATACGCGCCCCGAATTCGGACGAGCGCAGTTGCCACCAAGGAGCTACCTAAAGAGTCTCATTTTCAAACTCCTATGGCTAAGTGAAAGTGTTAAAGCATTATAGTCCGGTTGCCTGGCCCGCTGCGCTATCACCTCCTTTGTAGGACCAAGACGTTGGGTTAAGTGTGAAAATGCGTCTTCTGCGAGCACCCCGCACTATGTGCATGGGGGCTGAAGCCAAACTACCATCTTTCAGATTCTATACATGTATATATATATATATACCTTAAAACGGCCGCATAGAAGGTGTTAATGATACTTGGAGGCACAAGTATAAAAAAGGCCACTACAGTTTATCAAAATACTACTTTTCAATTACATATGCTATCATAACATAGAATCCTTCGAGCACTGCGCTTCTATTAAACGAGCGCCTTAAAGGACTTCCTGAAAATAGTGCTCGGAAGATACTCGGCTTCTGTCCGAATCACGGGACGCAACAACGGTGGTCTCCATCTCTGCCCAGTATGTCTTGACACGGGCAAGAGCCATCCTTGCGCCCTCTATGCATGTTGACCTCTTCATTGCATTAATACGCGGCACCGCGTCAAGGAATTGCTAGACCAAGCTGAAATAACTCTTCGGCTCCGATCTCCCCAGCCACAGATGATCCATGACGTACTTCATGGCGAGTCCGGACAACCTATTCAGTTCGGCCCATTGAGCCAAACGATCATCCACTGCAAGTGGACACTCTGGATTATGAAACTGCGACCAGAAAAGCTTTTCCACTTCACAATCTTTCTGATCTCGAAAGTGTTCGGTCGCATCAGCGGCACTCGTTGCCAAGTCCAGATAGGTGTCCTTCACACTCCACATCCGGTCCAACGGAGCAAACTTCAGATCACAAAACTTCCTCCGCAGCATAAAGGGCTTTCCAGCCGCAATCGGTTCGGCCTGACGCAGCTCCTCTTTCGCAGCTCTCATCGCAGAGCGAGTGTCCTTGGCCTCGGCGACGGCCTTCTCTAAATCCGTCTGTCTCGCCTAGTCTTCTTTCTCAAGAAGCTTGCAACGGTCTGCAGCGCTCTTTAACTTCTCGGCCATCTCTTCTTTGCTTCGGCAGTGAGCAGCCTGTTTGGCTCTCAGCTCTTCAAGGGCCTTCTTGGCAGCCGCATTGCTTCTTCTGGCTTGCTCCTTAGCTCGGGCAAGTTCTGCCCTAAGATTCTCCATGGCGGCCGTACCATCTGCGTCAAGCACACACATTGTAAGACACTGGCATAAGGCTCCTCTTACCTGATGCCGCACAAAGAATTACATACCTTGAGCCTCATCAAGCCGCTTGTTAACACGCACGATGTCGGCATCTGCCACGTCCAGTTCCCGCTTTAGTTCGGCCACATCATCAGTTCGGCTTGATTCCGGACACCTCGCCACCTACATTCAAAGGCGACATCTTAGATCTGGGATTATGATCCTCTGCGTGCCGTCATTTCTTGACAACACGCAGAGTCTCAGGGGCTACTATCTACACAGGGCGCATCTTACCTATGCGCAACTGACAAAAGTGTACATTTTCTAACGTACCTCAAAACCCGTCAGTAAACTTTTGACGGCCTCATGCAATCCGCTTTCGGCGGATGAAATCCTTTCAATCACCGCGCCCATCAATGCACGGTGCTCTTCTGAGATAGAAGCTCGCCCTAGTAGAATCTTCAGTTCCTCCGACCGAGCACCAGACGGTGCCGGACTTGCCCTATGGCCTCTTTCGAAGGCCGGACGTGGAGAACTTCGGGGGGCCGCACAGCCACCTTCCGCCCCTGCCGGATTCGGAGAAACCCTCCGCAACGACACTTCAGGGTCGCCCGCCTCGCTGGGCGGTACGGCAGGGGGAGGCGTCCCGCTCTCCATCATCTCCGGAAGTAGATCCCCCGAAGACGAGCTCTGCTGTGAAGGACTGAGGTCCGAGCTACAAGGTAAAATTTCGGTTAATCTTCTCAGGAATAAAATCAAGGATTTCTCTCACCCCTCAAAAGGAAAATCTTTTCTCCACTTACGGCTCGCTGGAGGGCTGATCCCCTTGAGGGCGTAGTCCGGCCAAGGAACTCCCTGGCGTCGGACCCTCTGACAAGGATTGTTTCCCCCGTTTCGAGGCCATGGTCTCCGGGTCGTCAGAGGCGGCTCTCTTCTTCCCCTTAGGAGAGGAATTGTCAGTTCCTCCCTTCGGAGCAGCCTCCTTCGAGGAGGCCATAGCTTCCTTGTCCTCCCCCTCCAAAGGCATTTTCTCCAGCATCCTGACTAGCACAGGATCCGCCCTGGTTTCAGGAAGGGGAGCCGGACACCTGATCAGCTTCGCCTTCGCTATCCACTCCTGTTTAAAAGGACGGCTCTTTTAGGGGCAAGTTTATGACAATTATATGGATAGAAGGTCCGGGCACAAGGTTGCTTACTTGAGTATCCGGGCGATTGCAGCTTAGGCCTGCGTCCTCGGTTGAATCCGGACACATCTCTTGTGATCCGAAGAATAGCCTATACATCTCCGCGGGCGTTGCGCCCATAAAATTCTGGAGAACTCGTGGTCCCTCCGGATTAAACTCCCACAGGCGAAGGGGGCGACGTTTGCCGGGAAATATTCGGCGAATCAGCATGACCCGCGTCACCTTGACCAAACTGAGGTCTCCTTCCAAGAGATCCTTAATTCGGCCCTGTAACAGGGGCACGTCTTTGGGCAAACCCCAATCTAATCCTTTGTGGACCCATGGCGCTAGCCGTGATGGGGGACCCAAGCGAAAGGCAGGAGGCGCCGCCCACTTGGCACTCCTGGGAGCGGTGATATAGAACCATTCTCATTGCCACAAGCCGAGCTCCTCTTGAAAGAAGCCCTCGGGCCATGGAGCATCAACATTCTTACTTATGACGGCACCTCCGCACTCTGCGTGCCGTCCCTCGATCATCTTCGGCTCCACTCCAAAAGTCTTGAGCCATAATCCGAAGTGAGGAGTAACACGGAGGAACACTTCGCACACAACGATGAATGAGGAAATGTGGAGGATGGACTCCGGAGCTAAGTCATGAAATTCCAACCCGTAATAAAACAGCAGCCCCCTCATGAAGGGATCCATCGGGAAGCCTAACCCCCGAAGGAAGTGAGACATGAACACTACGCTCTCACTGGGCTGGGGATTGGGAATAGCCTGCCCGTGAGCAGGCAACATATGCGGAATTTCGGCGGTCAAGAACTTAGCCTCTCGCAACTTTAGCACGTCCTCCTCCGTAACGGAGGAGGGCATCCATTGGCCTTGAAGGTCGGAACCGGACATTACCGAAGGTCCGAAGCGCCTGGAATCTGAAGCCTAGGGTGCTGGAACTCGAGGCGACGGGCGAACTCGTTTGAGATTGAAAAAAAGGAGTAAGGCCTTGGTCTCTTTATAAGAGGTTGAATACCAGGAGACCTCCCCGTAACCGTTTGGGACTCGCCTTTAATCGAGAAAACATGCTAACGGGCACGATTGGGTTACCCACGTCCGTATTGATGAGAATCCCGTAAAAGGGGGGAACACGATCTCTGCTTTGACAAGACGTGCCAAGGAAACCGCCTCGCAAAACATGCCGAGGTGGAAAAGTAAAAATGATTCGAGTAAAGGACTTGGCCGTAGTGCGATAGCGCACTGCGGAATACGTTAGCAGATTTGATTTGTGTCAATATTATTCTCTCTATGGCAATATGTGGAAACTTATTTTGCAGAACCGGACACTACTCTTGGTGTTTACAAATCTTCTATGAAGGACTTGGAGGAGGAACCCGCCTTGCAATGCCGAAGACAATCTGCGCGCCGGACTCATCATCATTGAAGCCTGGTTCAAGGGCTACTGAGGGAGTCCTAGATTAGGGGGTGTTCGGATAGCCGGACTATACCTTCAGCCGGACTCCTGGACTATGAAGATACAAGATTGAAGACTTCATCCCGTGTCCGGATGGGACTTTCCTTGGCGTGGAAGGCAAGCTTGGCGATGCGATATTCAAGATCTCCTACCATTGTAACCGACTCTGTGTAACCCTAACCCTATCCGGTGTCTATATAAATCGGAGGGTTGTAGTCCGTAGGACAGAATAAACTCCATACACAACAATCATACCATAAGCTAGCTTCTAGGGTTTAGCCTCCTTGATCTCGTGGTAGATCTACTCTTGTACTACCCATATCATCAATATCAATCAAGCAGGAGTAGGGTTTTACCTCCATCGAGAGGGCCCGAATCCTGGGTAAAACAAAGTGTCCCCTGTCTCCTGTTACCATCCGGCCTAGACGCACAGTTCGGGACCCCCTACCCGAGATCCACCAGTTTTGACACCAACAGTAGTGCCACGGAAGAACCCGGCGGTACTACCGCATAAGCGGTACTGCCGTGGTCACTAGCGGTACTACTGCTGGCAAGACCCTGAAACACCATAGAAAACATGGAAATGCTCCAGAGAAGGGAAAGAAGGTTGTGGGTGCATATGGGGTTGTGTATGTGTTGATTCCACCCATACCTTTCCGAAGCGGACCCCCTCTTAATAGTACGGCTTTCCTATGACTCAAATCCACCGAAAAGAAATGTAGAGAACCATCGTCTTTGATAGGCTCCAAGGGGCATCGAATCATCTAGTGCTTCGACATGAGATATCTGAAATGCTCAATGCACACGATTAGTCCGCAAATGCACTGTCATCAATCACCAAAACCACACAGGGAGAAATATGCCCTAACAATCTCCCTTTTTTTGGTGGATTGATGACAATACGGGATTTGCACATAAAGATATATAATGAGAATAAGCAAACCCAAAATCCATAAAATATAGGCAGGCTCCCCTAGATGTGTGCATTCTATAGATGTGCTTTGGACTGCACAACACACACACACTAGGATCAACACCCCCTATATTTTATAGACAATGCAATCCTTGCAATAATATAAGTGACACTAAGCATGGAAAACAATAAGACAAAAGAGCATAATCTCACGCACATAGGGACATAATAAGGATAACCAGGGTAGCATATGTCTTACACCATATGATAGAGTCACACCAAACCAAAGCAAATGAAGGAAAAGAGTTCACAAGCAGAAACTCAGAAGCAATAAGAACCAAGCTTGTGACTCAACAACACCCTGTAGAAATACAAATCCCCGGTCCTAAATCTCTCCCTTGTGGCATCGAGACACCAAAAGGGGCAAGAAGTGACCTAACTGTGACGCGCCTGATTGAATCGTACACTAATCATACACGCAAATGTGTACGATCAAGATCAGTGACTCATGGGAAGATATCACAACACAAATCTAGACACAAATTTAAAATAATACAAGCTTTATATTACAAGCCAGGGGCCTTGGGGGCTCGAATACATAAGCTCGAATACAAACGAGTCAGTGGAAGCAACATTATCTGAGTACAGGCATAAGTTAGACAACTTTGCCTTAAGAAGGCTAGCACAAAAGCAGCAACGATCGAAAAGGCAAGGCCTCCTACCTGGGAGCCTCCTAACTACTCCTGGTCGCCGGTGTCTATCATGTAGTAGTAGGCACCCTCGGGGTAGTAGTAGTAGTAGTCGTCGGCGGGGCAGCGGTCTCAGGGGCTCTGTCATCTGGTTGCATCAAACGAAAATGGGGGGAAAAGAAAGCAAAGCAAACGTGAGTGCTCATCCGAAGTACTCAGCAAGCAAGGATCTACACTACATATGTAACATTATCAAAGGAAGGCTGTATATGTGGAATGGACTGCAGAAATGCCAGAATAGAAGGGAGAGCCTAGTCCTATCGAAGACTATCATCTTCAGCATCTTCAGCGGTCTTGCAGCATTAGCAGAGTGCAGACTAGCATAAAGTAAAGTAGTAGTAGTGTCATCAACCTCGCCCAGAGATCCTTCCTCGACTCCATGCGAGAAAGCAATCCCAGAGCCATACTATGTTAGAAATATGCCCTAGAGGCAATAATAAAGTGGTTATTATTATATTTTCGTGTTCATGATAATTGTCTATTGTTCATGCTATAATTGTATTAACCAGAAACCGTAATACATGTGTGAATACATAGATCGTAATATGTCCCTAGTAAGCCTCTAGGTGACTAGCTCGTTGATCAATAGATTGTCATGGTTTCCTGACCATGGACATTGGATGTCATTGATAACGGGATCACATCATTAGGAGAATGATGTGATGGACAAGACCCAATCCTAAGGGTAGCACAAGATCGTGTAGTTCGTTTGCTAAACCTTTTCTAATGTCAAGTATCATTTCCTTAGACCATGAGATTGTGCAACTCCTGGATACCGTAGGAATGCTTTGGGTGTACCAAACGGCACAACGTAACTGGGTGTCTATAAAGGTGCACTATAGGTATCTCCGAAAGTATCTATTGGGTTGGCACGAATCGAGACTGGGATTTGTCACTCCGTATGACGGAGAGATATCTCTAGGCCCACTCGGTAATGCACCATCATAACGAGCTCAATGTGACTAAGGAGTTAGCCACAGGATCATGTGTTACGGAATGAGTAAAGAGACTTGCTGGTAACGAGATTGAACGAGGTATAGAGATACCGACGATCGAATCTCGGGCAAGTAACATGCTGATAGACAAAGGGAATTGTATACGGGAATGATTGAATCCCCGACATCGTGGTTCATCCGATAAGATCATCGTGGAACATGTGGGAGCCAACATGGGTATCCAGATCCCGCTGTTGGTTATTGGCCAGAGAGATGTCTCGGTCATGTCTGCATGGTTTCCGAACCCGTAGGGTCTACACACTTAAGGTTCGATGACGCTAGGGTTATAGGGAAAGTATGTACGTGGTTATCGAATGTTGTTCGGCGTCCCAGATGAGATCCGAACATTATGAGGAGTTCTGGAATGGTCCAGAGGTAAAGAATGATATATAGGAACTGGGGATTTGGACACCGGAAGTGTTCCCAGCATCACCGGTAATGTGCCGGGACCACCGGAAGGATTATGGGGGTCCACCGGGAGGGGCCACCGGCCCCAGAGGCTTGCATGAGCCAAGAGTGGAAAGGGACCAGTGTAATGCCCACGATGCGGCTATATCTCCCACGTGTCGAGGCACGACTTAGAGGCATAACCGCATGGTGGTTTAGTCGCAAGTGGGGTAATCTTCACACAATCCCACATATTCAATAAGAAAGGGATAAAGAGTTGGTTTACAATCGCCACTTCACACAAATAACAAGTTAAACATACATCATCCAGAGTACAATCAAGGTCCGACAACGGAAACAAAATAAAAGAAGACAACCCCAAATGCTAGATCCCCGATCGTCCCAACTGGGCTCCACTACTAATCAACCGGAAAAAGTCACGAAAAAACGATCAAGATATTCATCAAGCTCCCACTTGAGCTCGGTTGCGTCACCTGCACTGGTATCATCGGCACATGCAACTGCTTGGAAGTATCCGTGAGTCACGAGGACTCAGCAATCTCACACCCGCGAGATCAAGACTATTTAAGCTTATGGGTAGGGTAAGGTAGTGAGGTGGAGCTGCAGCAAGCACTAAGCATATATGGTGGCTAACATACGCAAATAAGAGCGAGAAGAGAAGCAACGTAACGGTCGAGAAGCTAGAAGTGATCCTGAAACTACTTACGTTCAAGCATAACACAAGACCGTGTTCACTTCCCGGACTCCGCTGAAAGGAGACCATCACGGCTACACACGCGGTTGATGCATTTTAATTAAGTCAAGTGTCAAGTTCTCTACAGCCAGATATTAACAATTTCCCATCTGCCACATAACCGCGAGCACGGCTCTCAAAAGTTTATACCCTGTAGGGGTGTCCCAACTTAGCCCATCACAAGCTCTCACGGTCAACGAAGGATATTTCTTCTCCCGGAAAGACCCGATCAGTCTCGGAATCCCGGTTACAAGACATTTCGACAGTGGTAAAACAAGACCAGCAAAGCCGCCCGATGTGCTGACAAATCCCGATAGGAGTCGCACGTATCTCGTTTTCAGGGCACACCGGATGGGCAAGACGTCGGGTTGGCATAGACCCTGGTTGCCCAGGGGGCGTCGGACATCGCCCAGCTTGGACCAACACTTGGAGGAGCACTGGCCCAGGGGTTTAAAATAAAGATGACCCTTGAGTCTGCAGAACCCAAGGGAAAAAGGCTTAGGTGGCAAATGTTAAAACCAAGGTTGGGCCTTGCTGGAGGAGTTTTATTCAAGGCGAACTGTCAAGGGGTTCCCATAAAACCCAACCGCGTAAGGAACGCAAAATCAAGGAGCATAACACCGGTATGACGGAAACTAGGGCGGCAAGAGTGGAACAAAACACCAGGCATAAGGCCGAGCCTTCCACCATTTACCAAGTATATAGATGCATTAATTAAAATAAGAGATATTGTGATATCCCAACATATCCATGTTCCAACATGGAACAAACTTCAGCTTCACTTGCAACTAACAACGCTATAAGAGGGGCTGAGCAAAAGCGGTAACATAGCCAAACAACGGTTTGCTAGGAAAGGTGGGTTAGAGGCTTGACATGGCAATATGGGAGGCATGATATAACAAGTGGTAGGTAGCGCGACATAGCGATAGAGCGAACAAATAGCAAGCAAAGATAGAAGTGATTTCGAGGGTATGGTCATCTTGCTTGAAATCCCTCAAGGAAGAAGAACGAGTCCATGAAGAAGACAAACGGACGTAGTCGAACGGATCCTCACGAACGCGACGTTACCGAAACTAATAAGAAGAAGCAACACCGGATAGGAGCAAGCAACATGGTAAACAACCATCACATAAAGATGGCATGATGCACAATCAAGTATTATGCATGTCCGGTTTAATGAGGCATGACATGGCAAAGTGCACAAACAATACTACAAGTTAAATGGAGCTCAATATGCAACGCGTTGCATATTGATGAAACACCACGTCAATTATTTAGTTCACTCCTGGTTATGTAATCAACAATATTAAATGTTGGTTAAACATGGCAAGAGGTGAGGCATAAGTAAACTACACAGTTAGGCATTTTAAATGAGGCCGGAGCAACAAACAACAATTCCGGTAAATCCTCATGTGCTTTTAGCAATTTAAAGCAAACAACAATTTAACATTTTAAATGTTATTATCATGATGCAGATGACATGTGAAAGTTGTATGCAATTTTTGTTAGAGCAAAATTATGAAGCATTTGTCACCATGGTGGAAAGAAAGGGTGCCACAGCGACGATAACGAAAACGGTGCCACGACAATGTTCCGGTTCCGGTAACTCGATTGAGATGTCGGTGAAAAGGATAGGGCGTGAGCGAGTTGAGCAAGATGGTGGGGTGCTCCCGACTACCGGGTTCCCACGGGTTAGTGGCATGGCAACCGAGGGATGTGCACGAAACAAACGGGCATGGTGCAAACACGGGGTTCATCTCATACAACACACATGCATTCGTCCATGGTGATCGTCTCAGCGGTATACCTTTGAAGCGTGCGTTTCGAGGCGGTTCGAGTTCGGTGAAAAGTAGAGGAAGTAGACGTTCTCGGCGCGTTCGTAGTGGAGGTAGTTGTACACGGCGTCGGTAGTTGTTCACCCAACGGCCTTCAACGACAGTAGTTATTCTTGTATCGTCGTGGAAAATAGTTGTACATGGTTGCGACGGTAACCGATCTTGGCGGTCCGATGGGGTACACTTAATTCGTCGTGGGAACTTGATGAATCCGAGATCGTCGGGGTCGACGGTAGTTGTACACACGATGTTGGGGTACTTGTCGGTCCGGTCTTGACGGAGTATATGTACACATTGTCGGGGTACTTGTCGCATCACCGGGTGTAGTCGTGCATGTTTCGGAGCGGAACTTGGCGTGTCCATGTACTTGGCAGTCTCTGTGTTCACGGAGATGCAACAGAACGATGATGGTCAAGTGAAGTGAGACCCCGGGTCTGCCGAGGCTTGGGATGAACCAAACGAAGCAACATGGAGGGTCGGTCAACGGAGAGGGTTGGTCATGCCTCGGTCTTGCGAGCACTGAGGGAAGGAGCAGGGGCTCGCTGGGCCTTGGCGCAGGCTGCAGCCCACAACGAAGCAGAGAGGAGACGAACGACGCTGCGGGGTCGAAGCAGAGGGCGTAGTCAACGCGGCTAGGACGAGCAGCGAGGTAGAAGAAGCGGAACTCCAACGACGAGGTGCAGCAGCAGAGCTTTGAGCTCGGCCGACAGCGGCCATGGAGGACGGCGGCGGGGTCATCGGGTGGCGTGGGGACGAAGCAGCAGGGCGGCGCCGGTGCTGAACGGCGAGGGCGAGGGGGATCCAGCGGGGCTCGGGCTCCCAGCGAGAAGGACGAACGGGGAGGAGGAGACCCGGGCGCAGGGCTGACGGAGGAGGAGGTCG
Organism: Triticum aestivum; assembly: GCF_018294505.1. Taxonomy (NCBI): domain Eukaryota; kingdom Viridiplantae; phylum Streptophyta; class Magnoliopsida; order Poales; family Poaceae; genus Triticum; species Triticum aestivum. Next base: position 354,401,849 of record NC_057809.1, read on the forward strand.
GGCACTGCTCTCTCTCTGTCTCTTCCTGCAAGTGGCGGCGCCAGGAGGAGAACGTATGGAGAGAGTTAGGGATCGGGTGCGGGGCGTGTGTGGTGGCGGGGGGAGGACGAGGGAATGAGCAATTGAGGGGAGAGGGATGAGGGATCGAGCAGCTAGGGTTAGGACTGGTGGGGGTCGGCTGGGCCTACGGGCCGGCGCGGAGGCCCGGTTGGTCAGGCCGCGGTCTAGGTGCGGCTGGGCTAGGTGCAGATGGGCCGAAACAGTTGGGCTGGCTTTCTTCTCTCTCCCCCTAATTTTCTTTAACAGAAAATCAATTAGAGAGAAGAAAAAGAAAGAGAGAGTTAGGGAAAGAATTTGAGCGAGCGGATAATTTTCACAGACTCGTAAAAATGTGCACGGTCCATGAAAAATAGGAGAGGCATGATTGAAAGATGTAATTCAAACTCATTTGAATTTAATTCAAATGGGTTTGAACTAGGACTTGGTTTTAGAAGTGTCCAAAAATGTTTGGATTTTTGGTGGAGCTCCGGAATATGAGAAAAGAATATATGGCAATGTTGGAGACCAAGAATTAACATAGCAAAGGCATTGGGATATTTTGCAAGTGTGTTTATGGGCGATTCCAAATTATTGGAATATAATTTTTATAGCTCCCTAAAATATTGGGAGAATATGTTATAAAGAGAAATCACCATAGTGAATATCCCTCGATTTAAATGAATCAAGATCCATACAATTTAATTGGTTGAGTTTTAAAAATTAAATGACATGATGCAATGCACATGATACAAAGATGAATGCAAGGTACCAAACAAATCACACGACGTAACTCGGAAACATGGAAGGCATCTGGAGCTCCGGCCTCGGGGTGTTACAACCAGCCCCTGAGTGGGCTGGTGCGCCTCCCACCAAGGCCCAAGGCGCAACAAAAGGGGAGAAGGGGGAAACCCTAGGCACAGATGGGCCTAAGGCCCACCCTAGGGCGCCCCCTCTCTCCCCCTCTTGGGCGCCCCTTGCATCCCATCTAGGGCTGCCGCCCCCTCCCCTCCACCTATATATAGTGGGGGTTTTGGGGCTGCCATACACGAAAGTCTCTCTCTCTCTCTCGGCGCAACCCTACCTCTCCACCTCTGTAACGCCCTGAGACCGTTGTGCCAGGTGTCTTCCAGTTATTCGTTGTTGTTGCCTTGTCTTTTGCTTGCGTGTTGCATCTTGCCATGTCATCATGTGCATTGCATCATGTCTTCTTGCACCTCTTCTTCAAAAACTCAACTAAATAAAATGCATAGATCTTTGATCTATTTAAATTGCGGGAAGAGTGACTTCTCTTTATAACTTTATCCTCCTAATATTTAGGGAGCTATTATAAATATTCCATTAACTTGGAATCACCCATAACACAATTGCACTACTCTTCAACTCTTCTTTTATCCGACTCAATGTCATATATATTTCCTTGTCATCTCTCTCGCAAGTCACACCCATGCATCATCACCTCTCACTTCCTTCTTTTTTTCATGTCTTTGCAAGTGACTTTATTTCCTCCTCCTTTAATGTTCATATTTTCCCTATAAATCTTGCATCTTGCCTTACACCTCTCTGCCAAGTTTCATCCTATTTGGAGTTGTTTTGGTTAGGTTCAAAAATGCCTCAAGTTTGAATTATATTCAAACTTGTTTTATTTTTTCTACCTCTAAAAATGTCCAGGACAGTTTCATAAATTGTATCACAATTTCAGGACCTTGGGATTATTTTTATATTTCCCAAATTCCTTCCATATGCCCCTGGCCTTTTCATTTCGTTTTCTATTTGAAGAAATTCAAATAGAGGATAAGAAGCAGGCGCATTCCAGTAGCAGCAGAGGCCTCGGCCCAGCTAAAACCCTGCGCCAGCTAGCCAACCTCCCACGCCTGCCCGGCCTCCCTGGCCCACTCTCTCCTAACCCTAGATGGCCCAAAGCCCAGCTCCTGCACCTCACCCCATCTCCTCCTCATTCCCTCGCGCCGCCAGGGAACCACACGCCCGAACGACCATCTGCTCGATCCCCTCTCTCCCTTCGCTCTCTCCCTCCCGCTGCTCTTCTCGCGCGCCACCGTCCAGGCCTCCGTGCCCGCGCCCGGATCTCCTCCTCCCAGTCTGTCCTTTGCGCCGGGAGCCCGAGCTCCGCTGGATCCCCTCGCCCTCGTCATTCAACGTCCGGCGCTGCCCTGCTGCTTTGTCCATGGCCTCCGCCACCCCTTGTGCCCCTGCCTCGTCCTCCGGCTGGGGTGCTCCAAGACGGCGCCCGCCGCGGCAGTTCGCAACGCCTTCGTCTCTGGTCTCGAGCGCGACCTCCCTGCCAACCTCGTCGACAACCAGCGCCATCGCCCGCTGCTTCCTGCCAGGAGAGCCGCCGCCTCTCTTCGTCGCCACCAATAGGAGCTCCATGGTCTTTCCCTTCCTCTCGTCGCGGTTCACCTCGCCTCCACCTTCGTCCCCATGGCGCTGCGGCCTCGCCGCCTCGACCTTGCCAGCCTCGCCAAGACAGAGCCACCGCTCGATCCCGATGGCGCCCAAGGCTCCATGTCGCCATGGCTTTTGCTGGTGTTATGTTGTTGCTCCACACACGCCCTGCTAGTTGCTTCGACTCTCTGCCCGAGCTCCGTTTTTCGTCATGGACGTGGGGTAGATGTTGAACCTCGCCATGGTTCTGTCCAACGCTGCAAGTCCGACTCCAAGACCACCTCAAGTTCGGCTACATGTAACACCGTGTACGACTACATATCCGGGATGCGTCAAGTACCCCACCGTCAAGACCGAGACCGCCCGGAGACCACGAATCCGTGAGGTTCCACTACCGTCGCCGTGGATCCGACAAGTTCGCGAGTACCACTACCTCCCACGATGACCTTGTACAACTACCGTCGCAAGAACCGAGACCGGCAAGTCCGAAGACCCAAGTACCATGACGCCAAGTACCCCTTCGGATCGCCAAGGTGGATCGCGAACGTTGACGAGGTTCCGATAAGACCGTCGACGTGTACGACCTACTTCGTGAATGTGTACCACTACCGCCGCTCGAACGTTATAGAACATGTACCGTCGACCCTCGAAGACCCGTGGACGACAAGTTCCTTGTTGACCCCGAACACCTACGGAGTGTGAACATCTACGAAGCGAGAACGACTACTTCCACTACCGCCGTCGCGAGAACGTCCACTTCCCTCTACGAACGAGAACCGTTCCCTTTGCACGCTCCGAAAGTATAACCCCGAGACGACGTCCGTGAACGAATGCTTGTGCTGTTTGAGATGCTCGTGTTTGCACCATGTCCAATTTGTCACTCGTTTCCTTGTCGCCAACTCGTGGGACACCCGGTATCCGGGAGCGCCCCACCATCTTCTGCACACAACCGCACACTTCTTCTTTGCATCGATATCTCAATCGAGTTACCGGAACCGGAATGTTGCCGTGGCACCGTTTCGTTATTGTTGCCATGGCACCCCTTTTCATTTCCGCCATGATGAAAAATGCTTCTTAATATGCTCGTATCAACATTTTCATAAATATTGCATAAAACGTGCATGTCATCCTCATCATAATAACAACTTCAAGAATGTTTAAATTGTTGTTTGCATTAAATTACTAATGCATATGGGGATTTATCGAGTTTGTTGTTTGTTATATTCGGCCCCATTTAAATTGTTTAGATGATATAGTTTTGTTATGCTTCACCTCTTGCCATGTTAACCAACATTTAATATTGTTCAGTACCTAACCGAGAGTGAACTAAATAAGTCATGTGGTGATTCATCAATATGCAACTCGTTGCATATTGAGCTCCACTTAATTTGTAGTTGTTTGTGCACTTGACCATGCCATGCTTCATTAAACCGGACATGCATCATACTTGGTTGTGCATCGTGCCATGTTCATGTGTTGGTTGTTTACTATCTTGTGTGATTCTTTTCGGTGTTGCTTCTTCGGGTTGGGTCCGATAACGTCGTGTTTGTGAGGACCCGTTCGACTACGTCCATTTGTCTTCTTCATGGACTCGTTCTTCTTCCTTGCGGGATTTCAGGCAAGATGACCATACCCTCGAAATCACTTCTATCTTTGCTTGCTAGTTGCTCGCTCTTTTGCTATGCCTATGCTGCGATACCTACCACTTGCTATATCGTGCCTCCCATATTGTTAAGCCAAGCCTCTAACCCACCTTGTCCTAGCAAACCGTTGTTTGGCTATGTTACCGCTTTGCTCAGCCCCTCTTATAGCGTTGCTAGTTGCAGGTGAAGATTGGAGTTTTTTCCTTGTTGGAACATGGATATTTGTTGGGATATCACAATATCTCTTATTTAATTAATGCATCTATATACTTGGTAAAGGGTGGAAGGCTCAGCCTTATGCCTGGTGTTTTGTTCCACTCTTGCCGCCCTAGTTTCCGTCATATCGGTGTTATGTTCCCGGATTTTGCGTTCCTTACACGGTTGGGTTATAATGGGAACCCCTTGACAGTTCGCCTTGAATAAAACTCCTCCAGCAAGGTCCAACATTGGTTTTACCATTTGCCACCTAGCCTTTTCTTTCCCTTGGGTTCTGCAAACTCAAGGGTCATCTTTATTTTAACCCCCCGGGCCAGTGCTTCTCTAAGTGTTGGTCCGAAATGGGCAGCCTGCGGGGCCACCTCGGGGAAACTCGAGGGCTGGTTTTACTCGTAGCTTGACCTATCCGGTGTGCCCTGAGAAGGAGATATGTGCAGCTCCTATCGGGATTTGTCGGCACATTCGGCCGGCTTTGCTGGAATTGTTTTACCATTGTCGAGGATGTCTTGTAACCGGGATGCCGAGTCTGATCGGAATGTCTTGGGAGAAGGAATATCCTTCGTTGACCGTGAGAGCTTGTGATGGGCTAAGTTGGGACACCCCTGCAGGGATTTGAACTTTTGGAAGCCCTGCCCGTGGTTATGGGCAGATGGGAATTTGTTAATGTCCGGTTGTAGAAAACCTGAAGTTAATCTTAATTAAAATACATCAACCGCGTGTGTAGCCGTGATGGTCTCTTTCCGGCGGAGTCCGGGAAGTGAACACGGTGTTGGAGTAATGTTTGACGTAGGTTGCTCTAGGATCACTTCTTGATCATAGATTCTCGACCGTGCCTTTTGCCTTCTCTTCTCGCTCTCATTTGCGTATGTTAGCCACCATATATGCTAGTCGCTTGCTGCAGCTCCACCTCATACCTTTTTACCCTACCTATAAGCTTAAATAGTCTTGATCGCGAGGGTGTGAGATTGCTGAGTCCCTGTGACTCACAGATACTTTCAAAACCAGCTTGCAGGTGCCGATGATACCGAACAGGTGACGCAACCAAGCTCAAGGAGGAGCTCGATGAAGATCATGTTCGTTATGTTGTTCCGTTTCCAGTTGATCAGTAGTGGAGCCCAATTGGGGACGATCGGGGATATGTGTAGCATTGGGGTAGTCTTCTTTATTTTGGTTCCGTAGTCGGACCTTGATTGTATCTGGATGATGTAATGCTTTATTCATGTATTGTGTGAAGTGGCGATTGTAAGCCAACTATGCATCTCTTTCCCTTATGTATTACATGGGTTGTGTGAAGATTACCTCACTTGCGACATTGCTTTCAATGCGGTTATGTCTCTAAGTCGTGCTTCGACACGTGGGAGATATAGCCGCATCGAGGGCGTTACAACCTCCTCGTCTTTCGTAGTGTTTGGTGAAGCCCTGCTGGAGAACCACGCTGCTCCACCACCACCACGCTGTCATGCTGCTGCTGGAGTTGTCTTCCCCAACCTCTCCCTCCTCCTTACTGGATCAAGGCGCGGGAGACGTCACCGGGCTGCACGTGTGTTGAACGCGGAGGCGCCGTTGTTCGATGCTTAGATCGGAATCGACCGCGATCTGGATCGCTGCGTGTACGACTCCACCAACCGCGTTCTTGTAATGCTTCCGCTTAGCGATCTTCAAGGGTATGAAGATGCCCTCCCTCTCTCTCTCATTGCTAGCATCTCTTATATTGATCTTGGTGACACGTAGGAATTTGTTTTTTGAATTATTGCTACGTTCCCCAACAGTGGCATCATGAGCTAGGTCTATGTGTAGATTCTATGCATGAGTAGAACACAAAGCAGTTTTGGGTGATGATTTGTTCAATTTGCTTACCGTTACTAGTCTTATCTTGATTCTGCAACATTGTGGGATGAAGCGGCCCGGACCGACCTTACACGTACACTTACGTGAGACTGGTTCCACTGACTAACATGCACTTGATGCATAAGGTGGCTAGCGGGTGTCTGTCTCTCCCACTTTAGTCGAATCGGATTCGATGAAAAGGGTCCTTATGAAGGGTAAATAGCAATTGGCATATCACCATTGTGGTTTTGCGTAGGTAAGAAATGTTCTTGCTAGAAACCCATAGTAGCCACGTAAAACATGCAACAACAATTAGAGGACGTCTAACTTGTTTTTGTAGGGTATGCTATGTGATGTGATATGGCCAAAAGGATGTGATGAATGATATATGTGATGTATGACATTGATCATGTTCTTGTAATAGGAATCACGACTTGCATGTCGATGAGTATGACAACCGGTAAGAGCCATAGGAGTTGTGTTAATTTATTGTATGACATGCATGTCAATGAAAACGCCATGTAATTACTTTACTTTATTGCTAACCATTAGCCATAGTAGTAGAAGTAATAGTGGGCGAGACAACTTCATGAAGACACGATGACGGAGATCATGGTGTCATGCCGGTGACAATGATGTTCATGACGCGCCTCGAAGATGGAGATTAAAGGCGCAAGATGATATTGGCCATATCATGTCACTTTATAATTTGCATGTGATGTTTGTCATGTTTACATCTTATTTGCATAGAACGATGGTAGCATAAATAAGATGATCCCTCACTAAAATTTCAAGAAAAGTGTTCCCCCTAACTGTGCACCGTTGCGAAGGTTCGTTGTTTCGAAGCACCACATGATGATCGGGTGTGGTAGATTCTAACATTCGCATACAACGGGTGTAAGCCAGATTTACACATGCAAAACACTTAGGTTGACTTGACGAGCCTAGCATGAACAGACATGGCCTCGGAACACGAGAGACCGAAAGGTTGAACATGAGTCGTATAGTAGATACAATCAACATGGAGATGTTCACCGTTGATGACTAGTCCCTCTCACGTGATGATAGGACACGACCTAGTCGATTCGGATCATGCATCACTTAGTGTTGGGGAACGCAGTAATTTCAAAAATTTCCTGCGCACACGCAAGATCATGGTGATGCATAGCAACGAGAGGGGAGAGTATCGTCTATGTACCCTCATAGACCGTAAGCGCAAGCGTTATGAGAACGCAGTTGATGTAGTCGTACGTCTTCACGATCGACCGATCTAGTACCGAAGATACGACACCTTCGCTATCTCTACACGTTCGGTTCAGTGACGTGCCGCGAACTCACGACCCAATAGAGCTTCAAGGGAGAGCTTCGTCAGCACGACGGTGTGATGACGGTGATGATGTTGCTACCAGAACAGGGCTTCGCCTAAGCACCGCTATGATATTACCGAGGTGGATTATGGTGGAGGGGGGGGGGACCGCACATGGCTAAAGATCAATGATCAACTTGTGTGTCTATGGGGTGCCCCCACCCCGTATATAAAGGAGTGGAGGAGGGGGAGGGGCCCGGCCTCTCTAGGTGCGCCCCAAGGAGTCCTACTCCCACCGGGAGTAGGATTCCCCCCTTCCCTTTGTTGGTTTTAGGAGAGAAGGAAGGAGAGAGAAGAAGGAAGGAAAGGGGGCGCCACCCTCCTCCCAATTTGGATTGGGCTTGGGGGGGACCCCCTCCTTTGCTTCTTTCCCCTCTCTTCCACTAAGGCCCAATAAGGCCCATATACCTCCCGAGGGGTTCCGGTAACCTCCCGGTACTCCGGTATACTCCCGATTTCACCCGGAACCATTCTGATGTCCAAACATAGGCTTCCAATATATCGATCTTTACGTCTCGACCATTTCGAGACTCCCCATCATGTTCGTGATCAAATCCAGGACTCCGAACTACCTCCGGTACATCAAAACACATAAACTCATAATATCGATCATCACCGAACGTTAAGCGTGCGGACCCTACGGGTTCGAGAACTATGTAGACATGACCGAGACTCATCTCTGGTCAATAACCAATAGAGGAACCTGAATGCTCATATTGGTTCCTACATATTCTATGAAGATCTTTATCGGTCAAACCGCATAACGATATACGTTGTTCCCTTTGTCATCGGCATGTTACTTGCCTGAGATTCGATCGTCGGTATCTCAATATCTAGTTCAATCTCGTTACCGGTAAGTCTCTTTACTCGTTCCATAATGCTACATCTCGTAACTAACTCATTAGCTACATTGCTTGCAAGGCTTATAGTGATGTACATTACCGAGAGGGCCCAGAGATACCTCTCCGACAATCGGAGAGACAAATTGAGGGAGTCCTGGATTAGGGGGTGTTCGGATAGCCGAACTATACCTTCAACCGGACTCCTGGACTATGAAGATACAAGATTGAAGACTCCGTCCCGCATCCGGAAGGGACTTTCCTTAGCGTGGAAGGCAAGCTTGCCGATACGGATATGAAGATCTCCTACCATTGTAACCGATTCTATGTAACCCTAACCCTATCCGGTGTCTATATAAGCCGGAGGGTTTTAGTCCGTAGGACAACATACACATCAACAATCATACCATAGGCCAGCTTCTAGGGTTTAGCCTCTCTGATCCCGTGGTAGATCTACTCTTGTACTACCCATATCATCAATATTAATCAAGCAGGACGTAGGGTTTTACCTCCATCGAGAGGGCCCGAACCTGGGTAAAACTTCGTGTCCCTTGCCTCCTGTTACCATCCGGCCTAGACGCACAGTTCGGGACCCCCTACCCGAGATCCGCCGGATTTGACACCGACATTGGTGCTTTCATTGAGAGTTCCTCTATGCCGTCGCCGTCAGGCCCGATGGCTCCTACGATCATCAATGGCGATGCAGTCTAGGGTGAGACCTTCCTCCCCGGATAGATCTTCGTCTTTGGCGGCTTCGCACTGCGGGCCAACTCACTTGGCCATCTAGAGCAGATCGAAAGCTACGCCCCTGGCCGTCAGGTCAGATTCGGAAGTTTAAACTACACGGCTGACATCCGCGGGGACTTGATCTTCAACGGATTCGACCCACTGCCGAGCGTGCCACACTATCACAACGAGCATGATCTAGCCCTGCCGCCGAACATTGCCCTGGAGGCCGCACCTGCATCGGCTCCGACCCTTAGTTCGGAACCAACCGCACCGATCGAGGATGGGCAGTTGGACGCCACCTCGGGGCTGTGATCCCAACGGCGGTTGAGCCGAACACCAGCCCCGTACTCTGCAAGACTCGTGACTCCATGGTGCCGGATTCTTCGCCGGACTCCAAACCCTCCGCGCCCCTGCCGATCGAATCCGATTGGGCGCCGATCATGGAGTTCACGGCCGCGGACGTTTTTCAGCACTCGCCTTTCGGCGATATCCTGAAGTCACTGAAGTCTCTCTCTTTATCAGGAGAGCCCTGGACGGACTACGGTCAGCAAGGTTGGGGTACGGACGATGAAGAAATTCAAAACCCACCCACCACCGACTTTGTAGCCACTGTCGACGACTTAACTGACATGCTCGACTACGACTCCGAAGACATCGACGGTATGTTCGCCGATGAAGGAGATGATGAAGAACCAGCGCCTACTAGGCCCTGGAAAGCCACCTCGTCATATGACATATACATGGTGGACACCCCAAAACAGGGAGATGGCGATGGAACAGCGGAGGATGACCCCTCCAAGAAACAGCAAAAGCGCCGGCGTCAGCGGCGCCGCTCAAAATCCCGCCAACACAAAAACGGTGATTCCAGCACGGGAGACAATAATACTCTAGAGAGTGCTGAAGAAAACCCCCTCCAGCAAGGTTTAGCACAGGAGGATGGAGAAACCAGCCCTCATGAGAGAGTGGCAGACAGAGAGGTTGAGGACGATAATTATATGCCTCCCTCTGAAGACGAGGCAAGCCTCGACGGCGATGAATTCGTCGTACCAGAGGATCCCGTTGAGCAAAAGCGTTTCCAACGCAGGCTTATCACCACGGCAAGAGGCCTCAAGAAAAAACAGCAACAACTCAGAGCTAATCAAGATTTGCTGGTTAACAGATGGACCGAAGTCCTTGCGGCCGAAGAGCATAAACTCGAACACCCCTCCAAGAGTTACCCAAAGCGCAGGTTGCTACCCTGATTAGAGGAGGAAGCACTTGATGCGGCCGAACGGCCACCTCGTGGCCGCGACAGAGAGGCCTCCTGGCCCTCCACTCAAGCCGCACCCCGTACCAAGGCACGGGAATATGCGCCGGACTTACGAGACATGTTGGAGGACAAGGCAAGGCAAACACGATCGATCTATGGATCGCGTGGGCACCCCACAGCTCGAGACGGTAAACGTCACGCCGGCCACACATTCGGCAGGGCCGAACACAATAGACAAAGCTCATTGGAGCTACGTCATGATATCGCCCAGTACAGAGGCGCCGCACACCCACTGTGCTTTACAGACAAAATAATGGATCATCAAATCCCTGAGGGTTTCAAACCCGTAAACATTGAATCATATGATGGCACAACAGACCCTGCGGTATGGATCAAGGATTATCTCCTTCATATCCACATGGCCCGCAGCGACGATTTTCACGCATCAAATACCTCCCCCTCAAGCTTAAAGGACCAGCTCGGCATTGGCTCAACAACTTGCCGACAGGGTCAATCAGTTGTTGGGAGGACCTGGAAGCCGCATTCCTTGACAATTTCCAGGGCACTTATGTGCGACCCGCAGACGCCGATGACCTAAGTCACGTAATCCAGCATCCAGAGGAATCGGCCAGACAATTCTGGACACGGTTCCTAACAAAGAAAAATCAAATAGTCGACTGTCCAGATGCTAAGGCCCTAGCAGCCTTCAAGCACAATATCCGTGACGAGTGGCTAGCCCGGCACCTCGGACAGGAAAAGCCAAAATCTATGGCAGCACTCACGACACTCATGACCCGCTTTTGCGCGGGAGAAGACAGCTGGCTCGCTCGTAGCAACAATATGACCAAGAACCCTGGTAGTTCGGACAACAGGGACATTAGTGGCAGGTCACGTCGCAACAAGCAGAAGTGCCGCATTAACGGCGACAATGCTGAGGATACAATAGTTAATGCCGGATTCAGAGGCTCTAAATCCGGTTAGCGGAAGAAGCCATTCAAAAGGAATCCTAGGGGCCCGTCCAGCTTGGACCGAATACTCGACCGCTTGTGCCAAATACATGGCACCCCCGAAAAGCCGGCCAATCACACCAACAGGGATTGTTGGGTGTTCAAGCAGGCAGGCAAGTTAAGCGCCGACAATGAAGACAAGGGGCTGCATAGCGATGACGACGAGGAGCCCCGGCCGCCAAACAACAATGGAAAGAAGGGTTTTCCCGCACAAGTGTGGACGGTGAACATGATATACGCCACCCACATCCCCAAAAGGGAGCGGAAGCGCGCGTTAAGGGACGTATACGCGGTAGAGCCAGTCGCCCCAAAGTTCAACCCATGGTCCTCCTGCCCGATCACCTTTGATCGAAGAGACCATCCCACTAGCATCCATCATGGCGGATTTGCCGCATTGGTTCTAGACCCAATTATTGACGAATTTCATCTCACTAGATTCCTCATGGACGGCGGTAGCAGCCTGAACCTGCTTTACCAGGATACAGTGCGAAAAATGGGCATCGATCCCTCGAGGATTAAGCCCACCAAAACGACCTTTAAAGGCGTAATACCAGGTGTAGAGGCCAACTGTACATGCTCAGTCACACTTGAAGTGGTCTTCGGATCCCCGGATAATTTTTGAAGCGAGGAATTGATCTTCGACATAGTCCCATTCCGCAGTGGCTATCATGCACTGCTCGGACGAACTGCATTCGCCAAATTCACTGCGGTACTGCACTACGCATACCTTAAGCTCAAGATGCCAGGCCCTCGTGGAGTAATTATGGTCAATGGAAACACCGAACGCTCCCTCCGAACGGAGGAGCACAAGGCAGCCCTTGCAGCGGAAGTACAAAGCAGCCTCTCTAGGCTGTTCTCCAGTCCGGCCATTAAACGTCCGGACACCGTCAAGCGCCCGGAGTAACCTACAACAAGACCGCCTGGCACGTTCCGAGCAGGCGTAGCAATGCGGCCCCAACCCCAACCCTAGCAAAAAGGCGCCGCCAGTACTTCGCGTACATAATTATGCTCTAGAAATACCATGGGCATAGGGGGAGGGGCACCATCACGACACTCCCAAAACACGGTTTAAACCGCACCAGGGGCTGCCGATTTTTTACTTTTCTCTTACTTCCAGGACTCTACTCTTCGGAAGGCCTGTTCGGCAGTTCAATTGCCGCACAAACGATGCAAGAACCAGGAAAGTAGACAAGCCATGCCGCATTACGGAAATCCCAGGTGGTCTCTATCACGAGCAGTATACCTGCTTCGCATACTATTCCGCAGCTTGCCCCTGGAGCAGACATGTTAAATAGTCCAACTTTTCATTTATCGCATTACTTGTATCGTTTTGCTTTGATCGCAGCTATTTTTAATAAACAATGCATAGCTTCTGTCTATTTTTTGCATTATCTTTTTATAAATAAATGTTCCTTAACGACATGTTTCACCCGTACAACTTGGTACGGCCAAAATACGCCAGGGGCTTTTAGCACCCCTCAATATGGTGTGAGAACTCCGAACACTTTCACAAGTGCGGCACCCCAAACTTATAGCACTATATGCATCGGCTCCGAATCATGTCTTGGGTCAATAGTTGGGTTTGCCCGGCTCCTATGTTTTGGTGCCTTACGTTCCGCTATATCGGCTAAGGTAGCACTAGGAGAACCACTGTGATTGTGCCCCAGTTGAGCTGGGCCGAGCACCTTAGTGGAGAAAGCTAAAACTGACTGTCATGATGAAGTGAGAGATGGTCGCTGTTCGAGAGGTTTTTTCGAGTCCCTAAAGACTTATGCCGCTTAGGGCGAGGAGTCGTCTCTGTGGCCAAGGCGTGGATAGCGCCCCGAACTCAGTCTTCCGAATACTAGGGGCTTCGCCGAAATTTAAAATTATAGAATTCTATGGCTAAGTGAGAGTGTTCACGCATTATAGTCTGATTGCCTCGTTTGTTGGGCTGAGCGCCTCCCTCGAAGGACCCAAATATGGGAAAAAGAGCGCCCAGGCTTATCCCCGAACACCCCAGCACTAGCGGCAAGGGGGCAGAAGCTGGCGACTCACCATCTCTCAGTATTGATAAACAACCGCACAGAAGGTAATATTTTAAATTCAAGCAGCATTGCTCAGCGCATATGAACAAGTTTTCAGCGCACAGGACAAACATGAGCGAGTTTTACTCAAAAATTACATCCCTAGTACATTCATCCGCCACAAGGTGGGCACACTTGAGAACATCCTTATAGTAATTTTCGGGCTTGCGATGCTCTTTCCCTGCTGGTGGCCCATCCTTCACAAGCTTCTCCGCATCCAGCCTGCCCCAGTGCACCTTAGCACGGGCAAAGGCCCTACGGGCACCTTCAATACAGACAGAGCGCTTGACGACTTCGAGCCTTGGACAGGCCTCCACCAGCCGCCGCACCAGCCCGAAATAGCTCCCAGGCAGAGCCTCTCCAGGCCACAGCCGAACTAGGAGGCCCTTCATGGCCTGTTCGGCCGCCTTGTGGAGCTCGACCAGTTGCTTCAGCTAGTCGCTCATGGGCATGGGGTGTCCGGCCTCAGCATATTGAGACCAGAACACCTTCTCTGTCGAGCTGCCCTCCTCAGCTCGATAGAATGCGGCGACATCGGATACACTCCGGGGAAGATCTGCAAATGCCCCTGGAGAGCTCCGGATTCGGGTAAGTATCAAGTAACTCACGCTTATGTGTTTACTTTGCATAAAGAATGCCTTACCCACCGCTATCTTCTTCACCTCATCCTATTCCTGGAGGGTCTTCTAGGATTCGGCCTTGACAGATTTGGCATTTTCAATAGCCACCGCAAGCTCGGACGCTTGCATCTTCGAGTCACGCTCCAAACTCTCATGTTTTTCCATGAGAGCCTGGAGCTCTTGCCGCACCTTGCCAACCTCGGCCTCATGCTTCTCCCGCTCGGTGCGCTCCGAGGCCGAATTCTTCTCGGCCTCATCCAGCGCTTGCTTAAGGGTCGCCACCTCAGACGTGGCCCCTACAATAGCCATGATAATCCTGTCATTTTTTGCAATTGCACCTTATATATATATATATATATATATATATATATATATTTAACAAGGTATTTCTTACCTTCATTGTCCTCGAGCTGCTTCTTGGCACGCTCAAGCTCTTGCTCGGACCTTTCGAGGTCCTGCTTTAGCGTGTCCACTTCCGCAGTCAGTGCGGCGGACGCAAGCAGGGTAGCCTGCACACGCATATTGACTCATTTTTGTTAGACTCCTGCGAATTCTATTTGATCCTCTATTCGGCTTTTTCTTCCCGAACGCCAAACAGAGCATCAGGGGCTACTGTCTATGCGGTACTATTATTTACACTTTCTTTACTTACCTCGAAGCCTGTCAAAAGGCTAGTACAAGCTTCAGTCAGTCTGTTTTTTGCAGACTGAACCTTCTGGACCACCGCACTCATAATAGCGCGGTGCTCCTCATCGATGAAGGCGCCTTGGAGCGCCTCCAGCATATTGTCCGGCGCCTCCGGTTGGACGGAGGCCGCTGGCACGGTGGACTTGCTCCTCTTGGAAGGAGGTCCCCCGCTGGACTCCGGAACCTTTGAAGGTTCCGGAGCGGTGTCCGGCCTAGAGCCGGACTTGGAGCCCTGGGGGGTTTCATCCCCTTTACTCCTGGAGTCCGGGAGGTCGCCTTGCGGCGCCTCCGGGACCACCTCCTCCCTGCCTGGAACCTGTTGGGACAACACCTCAGTGTCGTCCGTAGGGCGGGGGAAGGAAGTCGTCGGAAGCGAGTTCACATCTGACGAGTCCAGTGAGCCGCTCGACGATGCGTCGAGCCGGTCTTTGGGTGGGCTGCATAAGCATATTCGACATAAGGGAAAGCTGTGCAATAAACAAATACTATGAACTACTCCGGTATTCGGATACGTACGATTTTGCCAGGGGCTTGGCCCTGGGCTGCCACTCATCTCCGCCGTTGTCGGCATCGGCGGAGTAGTCCAAAGGAAGGGTTTTCTCCTTCTTGAACCCTCCGGCCTCCTCACAGAGGGCGGCCTTCCTTTTCTTCTCTCCTCCTGCTCGAGGGGGAGAGGTCTCTTCTTCTTCCTCCTCGTCTTCGCGAGAGGAAGGCGCTTCGGGATTGTCGGGTGATGAATCCGACACCTCCTGGCACCGGGCGCTCTTTCGAGTCCCCGTGGCCCTTTCCGTGGCCTTCTTCTTCGGCACCACATAGGGCGCCAGAACCAGCAGCCTCACCAAGAGAGCGTCCGCTGGGCCTTCGGGCAAAGGGGCCGGACAGTTGATCTGTCCGGACGTCACCTGCCAATCCTGTCAGAGGAAAGGGAGCTTAGATCCCACATAGAGTCAAACTATGGAAAACTGATACCCTGTAAAAGGAAAAAACAGCTTACTGCGAGCGCGTGACGCTGCGCGCTGAATCCGTGATCCTCTGTAGCGGATGCGGGAGCCTCGGCGCCCTTGAAAAGCATCCTCCAGGCATCTTCGTACGTCGTGTCGAAGAGCCTGGTTAGAGTTTGATGCTGCGCCGGGTCGAACTCCCACAGATTGAAGGCCCGTCGTTGGCACGGGAGGATCAGGCGGATGAGCATAACCTGGACTACGTTGACAAGCTTGAGATTCTTGTCCACCATGGTTTGGATGCATGTTTGGAGTCCGGTCATCTCTCCTTTTTTACCCCAAGACAGGCCTGTCTCCTTCCAGGAGGTGAGCCGCGTAGGGGGGTCGGATCAAAACTCAGGGGGTGCGACCCATTCGGCGTCGCGCGGCTCGGTGACGTAAAACCACCATGATTGCCACCCCTTTAGGGTCTCCACAAAGGAGCCCTCGAGCCACAGGACGTTTGCCATCTTGCCAACCATGGCACCGCCGCACTCCGCCTGGCGGCCGCGCACCACCTTCGGCTTGACGTTGAAAGTCTTAAGCCATAGGCCGAAATGGGGGCGGATGCGGAGGAAAGCCTCGCACACGATGATAAACGCCGAGATGTTGAGGACGAAGTTGGGGGCCAGATCATGGAAATCCAGGCCGTAGTAGAACATGAGCCCCTGGACAAATGGATGCAGAGGGAAGCCCAGTCCGCGGAGGAAATGGGGGAGGAATACCACCCTCTCATGCGGCCTAGGAGTGGGGATGAGCTGCCCCTTTTCGGGAAGCCGGTGCGCGATGTCACTAGCCAGATATCCGACCTTCCTCAGATTTTTGATGTGTCCCTCCGTGACGGAGGAGACCATCCACTTGCCTCCCGCTCCGGACACGACTGGAGAAGGTTGAGGTGGTAGTGCGGACTTGGGCACTGGAGCTCGAGTGCGCAAGAACGGATAGGCAAAGGAGGAAGAAGGCGTGGGTGAAAAGGTGGATCCTTATCCCCTTATGTGGGTGGACGCGACTACATGTCCCCACCAGCCTGGTAAAACTCGCTTATCTCCAAGCGCCGTAATCAAAGGCGCGGTTGGGTTACCCATGCCCGTATTGATGAGAATCCCGAAATAAGGGGACACGATCTCTGCTTTAACAAGACATGCCAAGGAACCGCCTCGCATAACACGCTAAGATGGGACAGTAAAACGGTTCGAATAAAATCTTGACCGTGGTGTGATGTCACACTACGGAGTACGTTAGCAGCTTAGATTTGTGTAAATATTATTCTCTCTATGGCAATATGTGGAAACTTATTTTGCAGAGCCGGACACTATCTTTGTGTTCAAAATCTTCTATGAAGTACTTGGAGGAGGAACCCGCCTTGCAATGCCGAAGACAATCTGCGCGCCGGACTCGTCGTCATTGAAGCCTGGTTCAGGGGCTACTGAGGGAGTCCTGGATTAGGGGGTGTTCGGATAGCCGAACTATAACTTCAGCCGGACTCCTGGACTATGAAGATACAAGATTGAAGACTCCGTCCCGCGTCCAGAAGGGACTTTCCTTGGTGTGGAAGGCAAGCATGGCGATACGGATATGAAGATCTCCTACCATTGTAACCGACTCTATGCAACCCTAACCCTATGTGGTGTCTATATAAGCCAGAGGGTTTTAGTCCGTAGGACAACATACACATCAACAATCATACCATAGGCTAGCTTCTAGGGTTTAGCCTCTCTGATCTCGTGGTAGATCTACTCTTGTACTACCCATATCATCAATATTAATCAAGCAGGACGTAGGGTTTTACCTCCATCGAGAGGGCCCGAACCTGGGTAAAACTTCGTGTCCCTTGCCTCCTGTTACCATCCGGCCTAGACGCACAGTTCGGGACCCCCTACCCGAGATCTGCCGGTTTTGACACCGACACAAATCCTAATATTGATCCATGCCAACTCAACAAACACCATCGGAGACACCTATAGATCACCTTTATAATCACACAGCTACACTATGATGTTTGGTATCACACAAAGTGTTCCTCCGGTATTCGGGAGTTGCATGATCTCATAGTCATAGGAACATGTGTAGTTATGGAGAAAGCAATAGCAACAAACTAAACGATCATCGTGCTAAGATAACAGATGGGTCAAGTCAATCACATCATTCTCTAATGATGTGATCCCGTTAATCAAATGACAACTCATGTCTATGGTTAGGAAACATAACCATCATTGATTCAACGAGCTAGTCAAGTAGAGGCATACTAGGGACACTCTATTTGTCTATGTATTCACACATGTACTAAGTTTCTGGTTAATACAATTCTAGCATGAATAATAAACATTTACCATGACATAAGGAAATATAAATAACAACTTTATTATTGCCTCTAGGGCATATTTCCTTCAGTCTCGCACTTGCACTAGAGTCAATAATCTAGTTCACATCGTCATGTGATTTAACACCAATAGTTCACATCTTTATGTGATTAGTTCACATCTCCATGTGACTAACACCCAAAGGGTTTACTAGAGTCAATAATCTAGTTCGCATCGCTATGTGATTAACACCCAAAGAGTGATCATGTTTTGCTTGTGAGAGAAATTTAGTCAACGGGTCTGCCACATTCAGAGCCGTATGTATTTTTCAAATTTTCTACATCTACAATGCTTTGCACAGAGCTACTCTAGCTAATTGCTCCCACTTTCGATATGTATCTAGATCGAGACTTAGTGTCATCCAGATCAGTGTCAAAGCTTGCATCGATGTAACTCTTTACGACGAACTCTTTGTCACCTCCATGACCGAGAAACATTTCCTTATCCCACTAATTATATTTTTGACCGCTGTCCAGTGATCCACTCCTAGATCACTATTGTACTCCCTTGCCAAAATCATGCTAAGGTAAACAATAGGTCCGGTACACAGGATAACATACTTTATAGAACCTATGACTGAGGCATAGGGAATGAATTTTCATTCTCTTTCTATTTTCTGTCGTGGTCGGGTTTTGAGTCTTTGCTCAACTTCACACATTGCAACATAGGCAAGAACTCCTTCTTTGACTGTTCCATTTCGAACTACTTCAAAATCTTGTCAAGGTATGTACTCATTGAAAAAACTTATCAAGCATCTTGATCTATCCTATAGATCTTGATGCTCAATGTGTAAGCAGCTTCATCGAGGTCTTTCTTTGCAAAACTCTTTTCAAACACTCCTTTATGCTTTCTAGAAAATTCTACATTATTTCCGATCAACAATATGTCATTCACATATACTTATCAAAAATGCTGTAGTGCTCCCACTCACTTTCTTGTAAATACATGCTTCACCGCAAGTCTGTATAAAACCATATGCTTTGATCACTCTGTCAAAGAATATATTCCAACTCCGAGATGCTTACACCAGTCCATAGATGGATCGCTGGAGCTTGCTTACTTTGTTAGCACCTTTAGGATCGACAAAACCTTCTGGTTGCATCATATACAACTCTTCTTTAAGAAATCCATTAAGGAATGCAGTTTTGACATCCATTTGCCAGATTTCATAAAATGCGACAACTGCTAAAATGATTCGGACAAACTTTTAATCATCGATACGAGTGAGAAAATCTCATCGTAGTTAACACCTTGAACTTGTCAAAAACATTTTGCGACAATTAGAGCTTTGTAGATAGTAACACTACTATCAGCGTCCGTCTTCCTCTTGAAGATCCATTTATTCTTAATGACTTACCGATCATCGGGCAAGTCAATCAAAGTCCATACTTTGTTCTCATACATGGATCCCATCTCAGATTTCGTGGCCTCAAACCATATCGCGGAATCTGGGCTCATCATCGCTTCCTCATAGTTCGTAGGTTCGTCATGGTCTAGTAACATGACTTCCAGAAAGGATTACCGTACCACTCTGGTGTGGACCATACTCTGGTTGTCCTAAGAGGTTCGGTAGTAACTTGATTTGAAGTTTCATGATCATCATCATTAGCTTCCTCACTAATTGGTGTAGAGATCACTAGAACTGATTTATGTGATGAACTAGTTTCCAATTCGGGAGAAGGTACAATTACCTCATCAAGTTTTACATTCCTCCCACTCACTTCTTTCGAGAGAAACTTCTTCTCTAGAAAGGATCCACTCTTAGCAACAAAGATCTTGCCTTTCGGATCTATGATAGAAGGTTACTCAACAGTTTCTCGTATGAAGACGCATTTCTCCAATTTGGGTTCAAGCTTATCAGATTGAAACTTTTTTAGATAAGCATCATAGCCCCAAACTTTAAGAAACGACATCTTAGGTTTCTTACTAAACCACAGTTCATACGGTGTCATCTTAACGGATTTAGATGGTGCCCTATTTAATGTGAATGCAGCTGTCTCTAATGCATAACCCCAAAACGATAGTGATAAATCGGTAAGAGACATCATAGATTTCACCACATCTAATAAAGTATGGTTATGACGTTCGGACACACCATTACGCTATGGTGTTCCAGGTGGCGTGAGTTGCGAAACTATTCCGCATTGTTTAAAATGAAGACCAAACTCGTAACTCAAATATTCTCCTCCACAATCATATCATAGAAACTTTATTTTCTTGTTATGATGATTTTCCACTTCACTTTGAAATTCTTTGAACTTTTCAAATGTTTCAGACTTATGTTTCATCAAGTGGATATACCCATATCTGCTCGAATCATCTGTGAAGATCAGAAAATAACGATACCCGCCGCGAGCATCAACACTCATCAAACCGCATACATCAGTATGTATTATTTCCAACAAGTCTGTTGCTTGCTCCATTGTTCCGGAGAACAGAGTCTTAGTCATCTTGCTCATGAGGCATGGTTTGCAAGCATCAAGTGATTCATAATCAAGTGATTCCAAAAGCCCATCAACATGGAGTTTCTGCATGCGCTTTACACTAATATGACCTAAACAACAGTGCCACAAATAAGTTGCACTATCATTATTAACTTTGCATCTTTTGGCTTCAATATTATAAATATGTGTATCACTATGATCGAGATTCAATAAACCATTCACCTTAGGTGTATGACCACATAAGGTTTTATTCATGTAAACAGAATAATAATTATTCTTTGACTTAAATGAATAAGCGTATTACAATAAACATGATCCAATCATATTATGCTCAGCGCAAACACCAAATAACATTTATTTTAGATGTTGGGGAACGCAGTAATTTCGAAAAATTTCCTACACACACGCAGGATCATGGTGATGCATAACAACGAGATGGGAGAGTTACGTCCATGTACCCTCATAGACCGTAAGCGGAAGTGTTATGACAATGCGGTTAATGTAGTCGTACGTCTTCACAATCGACCGATCCTATTATCGAACGTACGACACCTCCGCGATCTGCACAAGTTCAGCTTGGTGACGTCCCACAAACTCACGATCCAGTAGAGTTTTAAGGGAGAGTTCCATCAGCACGACGGTGTGTTGACGGTGTCGATGAAGCTACCGACGCAGGGCTTCGCCTAAGCACCGCTACAATATGACCGAGGTGGATTATGGTGGAGGGGGCACCGCACACGGCTAAAAGATCAATGATCAACTTGTGTGTCTATGGGGTGCCCCCCTCCCCCGAATCTAAAGGATTGGAGGAGGGGCAGAGGCCGGCCCTGGCCGCCCCTCCTCTTCTCCACTAAGGCCCAATAAGCCCATTACACTCCCCGGGGGGTTCCGGTAACCCCCCGGTACTCCGGTATTTGTCCGAACTTGCCTGAAACCCTTCCAAAGTTCAGTCATCAAATATATCGATCTTTATGTCTCGACCATTTCGAGACTCATCGTCATGTCCGTGATCATATCTAGGACTCCTAACTACCTTCGGTACATCAAAACACATAAACTCATATTACCGATCGTCACCGAACGTTAAGCGTGCGAACCCTACGGGTTCGAGAACTATGTAGACATGACCGAGACTCATCTCCGGTCAATAACCAATAGCGGAACCTGGATGCTCATATTGGCTCCTACATATTCTATGAAGATCTTTATCGGTCAAACCGCATAACAACATACATTGTTCCCTTTGTCATCAGTATGTTACTTGCCCGAGATTCGATCGTCGGTATACCAGTACCTAGTTCAATCTCGTTACCGGCAAGTCTCTTTACTCGTTCCATAATGCATCATCCCGTAACTAACTCATTAGTTACATTGCTTGCAAGGCTTATAGTGATGTGCATTACCGAGAGGGCCCAGAGATACCTCTCCGACAATCGGAGTGACAAATCCTAATCTCGATCTATGCCAACTCAACAAACACCATTGGAGACACCTGTAGAGCACCTTTATAATCACCCAGTTACGTTGTGACATTTGGTAGCACACAAAGTGTTCCTCCGGTATCCGGGAGTTGCATAATCTCATAGTCATAGGAACATGTATAAGTTATGAAGAAAGCAATAGCAACAAACTAAAAGATCATCGTGCTAAGCTAACAGATTGGTCAAGTCAATCACATCATTCTCTAATGATGTGATCCCGTTCATCAAATGACAACTCTTGTCCATGGCTAGGAAACTTAACCATCTTTGATTAACGAGCTAGTCAAGTAGAGGCATACTAGTGACACTTAGTTTGTCTATGTATTCACACCTGTACTAAGTTTCCGGTTAATACAATTCTAGCATGAATAATAAACATTTATCATGATATAAGGAAATAAATAATAACTTTATTATTGCCTCTAGGGCATATTTCCTTTAGTCTCCCACTTGCACTAGAGTCAATAATCTAGTTCACATCGTCATGTGATTTAACATCAATAGTTCACATCTTTATGTGATTAGTTCATATCTCCATGTTACTAACACCCAAAGGGTTTACTAAAGTCAATAATCTAGTTCACATCGCTATGTGATTAACACCCAAAGAGTGAGCATGTTTTGCTTGTGAGAGAAATTTAGTCAACGGGTCTGCCACATTCAGAGCCGTATGTATTTTGCAAATTTTCTATGTCTACAATGCTTTGCTCAGAGCTACTCTAGCTAATTGCTCCCACTTTCAATATGTCTCTAGATCGAGACTTAGAGTCATCTAGATCGGTGTCAAAAGCTTGCATCGATTTAACTTTTTACGATGAACTCTTTTATCACCTCCGTAACCGAGAAATATTTCCTTAGTCATCTAAGGATAATTTTGACCGTTGTCCAGGGATCTACTCCTAGATCACTATTGTACTCCCTTGCCAAAATCATGCTAAGGTATACAATAGGTCTGGTACACAGCATATCATACTTTATAGAACCTATGACTGAGGCATAGGGAATGACTTTTCATTCTCTTTCTATTTTATGTCGTGGTCGGGTTTTGTGTCTTCACTCAACTTCACACCTTGCAACACAGGCAAGAACTCCTTATTTGACTTTTCCATCTTGAACTACTTCAAAATCTTGTCAAGGTATGTACTCATTGAAAATATATCAAGCGTCCTGATCTATCTATATAGATCTTGATGCTCAATATGTCAGTAGCTTCATCGAGGTCTTTCTTTGAAAAACTATTTTCAAACACTCCTTTATGCTTTCCAGAAAATTCTACATTATTTCCGATCAACAATAGGTCATTCACATATACTTATCAGAAATGTTGTAGTGCTCCCACTCACTTTCTTGTAAATACAGGCTTCATCGCAAGTCTTTATAAAACCATATGCTTTGATCACTTTATCAAAGTATATATTTGTAATGCCCTCGATGCGGCTATAGCTCCCACGTGTCGAGGCATGACTTAGAGGCATAACCACATTGAAAGCAATGTCGCAAGTTAGGCAATCTTCACAACATCCCATGTAATATAGATAATAAAAGGGGAGATACATAGTTGGCTTACACTCGCCACGTCAACCAAAGTACATAAATAGCATTACAACAATCAAACACTCATGGCCCGACTACGGCGCCAAAATAAAAGATAACCCAACATGCGACACGGTCCCGATCACCCCAACTGGGCACCACAACTGATCATCAGGGAAAGACACGTAGTATCTGCGTGAGTCCTCGTCGAACTCCCACTTGAGCTCAAGCGCGTCATCTGGAACGGAATCATCAGGCCCTGCATCTGGTTTAATAGTAATCTGTGAGCCACGGGGACTCAGCAATCTCGCACCCTCGCGATCAAGACTATTTAGGCTTATGGGTAAGGCAAGGTAAATATGTGGAGCTGCAGCAAGCGACTAGCATATATGGTGGCTATCCTGTTCGCAAAAGAGAGCGAGAAGAGGTGGCAAAGCGCGAGCGAGTAACTAGAGGACAACCTGCGCAAGCATTACTCCAACACCATGTTCACTTCCCGGACTCCGCCGAGAAGAGACCATCACGGTAACTCACACAGTTGATTCATTTTAATTAAGTTAAGGTTCAAGTTATCTACAACCGGACATTAACAAATTCCCATCTGCCCATAACCGCGGGCACGGCTTTTGAAAGTTCAAATCCCTGCAGGGGAGTCCCAACTTAGCCCATGACAAGCTCTCACGGTCAAGGAAGGAATAGACCTTCTCCCGAGACATTCCGATCAGACTCGGTATCCCGGTTCTACAAGACACTTCGACAAGTTAAAACAAATCCAGCAACACCACCCGAATGTGCCAACAAATCCTGATAGGAGCTGCACATATCTCGTTCTCAGGGCACACTCAGATAGGTCAAGCTACGAGTAAAACCAGCCCTCGAGTTTCCCCGAGGTGTCCTCGCAGGCTGCCTGGTTCGGAC
>NC_057809.1:354426435-354474641 GCF_018294505.1 Triticum aestivum
GAAACCCAAGGGAAAAGAGGCTAGGTGGCAAATGGTAAAGCCAAGGTTGGGCATTGCTGGAAAAGCTTTATTCAAGACGAACTATCAAGGGGTTCCCATTATAACCCAACCGCGTGAGGAACGCAAAATCCGGGAACATAACACCGATATGACGGAAACTAGGGCGGCAAGAGTGGAACAAAACACTAGGAGAGAGGCCGGGCCTTCCACCCTTTACCAAATATATAGATGCATTAAGATAACAAGATAATATAATGATATCCCAACAAGTAAATAATGTTCCAACAAGGAACGATCTCCAATCTTCACCTGCAACTAGCAACGCTATAAGAGGGGCTGAGCAAAGCGGTAACATAGCCAATCAACGGTTTGCTAGGACATGGTGGGTTAGAGGTTTGACATGGCAATTTGGGAGGCATGATAAGCAAGTGGTAGTCATCGTAACATAGGCATAGCAAAAGAGCGAGCATCTAGCAAAGCAAAGATAGTAGTGATTTCGAGGGTATGATCATCTTGCCTGCAAAGTTGTCAGAGTTGACTAGATCCTCGAAAGCAAACTCAACGGGATCCTCGTTAGCGAACTCGTCTCCAGGCTCTACCCAAACAAGACAAACAAGCAACAAGGACACAATCAACTACGTGCAAACTCAAGCAACATGATGCAAAGATGATATGCTATGCGGGATGCAATATGGGATGCATATGCAAGATTTGACAGGGAATGCACGAACCTGGCCTCAACTTGGAAATCCAAGTGTGCCACTGGAAAGATGAGATAAAATCACTTGAAAACTATATAAAGAACGCCGGAATCGGAGTTACGGTTTGGAAATGGCAAGCAATTCAAATATGACCACGTTCTGCGATTTACAACAAGTAGCCAACTAGATGCAACAAGATGAACATGCTACAGCACCCAAACATGGCAAAAAAAATACATGGCAGGGATCCATTCATCATGCCTAACAAAAGACTAGCACTGAGACACGGCCAAATAATCCATTAACAGGTTCAAACAAGCATGGCAAAAATGCATTTGGTAACAAATTTCAGACTTAGTGAAATTAACACTTGTCTAGAATTTCATATCAGATAGCACACTTTAGAGCATGAAAACAATATGCTACATGACCTGAACATGGCAAAGTAAAGCATGGCATTGAGCTACTCAAAGATCTTAACAAAAGTCCCTTAGTGACCTTGAGCCAAAAGGGATAAGAAAATACATTTGCAAGCATGTGAACATGGCAAAAACATAATCAGTTCTCAGACTTAGTGAAAACTGGAGCAGGCTGAAACAGATAACAAGTAGGCATGTTTGCGAGCTCGATGCACTCACTACAGAGCATGTCATGACAATCTAAGCATACACCCATCAAGAATACACAAAATAAAAGCTAGACATGGCAAGAACAATAATATATCATGCACGGATCAACTACAACATCCCCGGCAAAATCGCTAACGAGTAGACAATCTGCCCAGATTCACGAAATGACAAAAGTAGAGCTCGATTGACTCAAGCTAGAGTTCTCCATAATTTCAAACAAAGACATGGATGGATATAGCACTACAAGATTAAGAAAACATCCTTACTGATCATCCTCAATAGAGGCACGGATCACTAGGAAACAACATGAACATATGACAATATGAGATAAACAGGTCAAGGACTTAGTGGAAATGCTGTCCCTGAAATCAGCATTAACGAATGCCTCACTTTGCAAGCTTGTGCTAGTCACCACACACATCACAAAAATACATGGGTTGCGCCTCTGGATAGATGGCAAAACATATAACAAACTCATGAAGAGCTCAGGGGCATATCACGCACACAATAATCATGGCAAAAATGACAAATATCTAATTGGAGCAGCATATTTGACAATTATCTCAAATAGCATTCTTCTAACAGCATTTCGGGCATCAAGATGAACTCAAATGAAAATGATGCAATGAGATGAAATGATGTGCTCTCTGAAGCGAACATTTTGATATGCTATATGCCCAAAACAGAGCTACGGATAAGGAGTTACGACATGATGAACATGAGCAAATAATTAGGGTTTCGGGCAGAAAAGTCAACCCAGACGGGATTCGGATCCAGATCTGGCCGGCGCGATCTATGAGGTTCGCCGGAGATGGAGTCGAGGTCGCCAGAGCTGCTCGGGGAGGCAGCGTTGAGGAGGGAGGAGGAAGGCCGGGGCGGCGACATCGATGGTGGCGGCCGGCGATGGCGGCGGGGAAGCTCCTGCCGCCGAGGGACGAGGCGGCCGCCGGTGAGGTCGTGCTGCGGCGCGGTGGCGCGGTTCCGCCGGAGATGGAGCCGAGGCGGCGCTGGCTCGCCGCGGATGTTGAAGATGAAGGCGCGGGCCGCGGGAGGAGATCTGGGCCTTGGGGGCCCCGAGCGGGCCTCGCGGGCCGGCAGCGCTGTGGCGGCGATGTGGGCGCGGCGGGGCCACGTGGCGCGCGCGGATTGGTCGTCGGAGGCGGCGGACGCGTCCGGCGCTGTCCGAACGTGTCCGGCGGCGGCGGAGGTGAATTTTTCTAGGGTTTGGACGGGGGAGATCCGGATTTTCGAGGAGGGGTCTTTATATAGAGGTAGAGGGAGCTAGGAGTGTCCAAATGAGGTGCGGTTTTCGGCCACGCGATCATGATCGAACGCTCTAGATGATGGAGAGGGTTGTGGCGGATTTTGGGCCAACTTGGAGGGGTGTTGGGCTGCAACACACACGAGGCCTTTTCGGTCCCTCGGTTAACCGTTGGAGTATCAAACGAAGTCCAAATGGTACAAAACTTGACAGGCGGTCTACCGGTAGTAAACCAATGCCGCTTGGCAAGTCTCGGTACAATCCGGAAATGTTTAATCCCCACACACGAAAGAAAGGTAGAAAAGACCACCGGAGGATAACGAAGCACCGGAATGCAAAACGGACAACGGGGAAAATGCTCGAATGCATGAGATGAACACGTATGCAAATGCAATGCACATGATGACATGATATGAGATGCATGACAACGACAACAACACACGGAGACAAAAACCCAAACCCGAGAAAATAAAATAACTGAAAGCCGGAAACGGCAAGAGTTGGATTACATATTGGGAAAATCATAACCGGGGTGTTACAACACTCCACCACTACGAAAGGATCTTGTCCCGAGATCTAGGACTGAAAGAACGCCGGGTACTCAGAACGGAGGTGATCCTCGCATTCCCAGGTAGCTTCACTGTCGGAATGGTGTGACCACTTGACTTTGAGGAATTTGATTGACTTGTTGGGAGTCTTGCATTCAGTCTCTTCAAGAATAGCAATGGGGTGCTCACGATAAGAGAGATCTTCTTGGAGCTCAATGTCCTCGAAGTTGACGGTGCGATCAAGAGTCTTGAAACACTTTCGGAGCTGAGAGACATGGAACACGTCATGAACATTTGCAATGTTTGAAGGAAGCTCGAGTTGATAGGTGTCGGTGTCAAAACCGGCGGATCTCCGGTAGGGGGTCCCGAACTGTGCGTCTAGGATCGATGGGTAACAGGAGACAAGGGACACAATGTTTTACCCAGGTTTGGGCCCTCTTGATGGAGGTAAAACCCTACGTCCTGCTTGATTAATATTGATGATATGGGTAGTACAAGAGTAGATCTACCACGAGATCAAGGAGGCTAAACCCTAAAAGCTAGCCTATGGTATGATTGTTGTATATATTGTATATCTATCGACTAGCCTGGCCTCGGTTTATATAATGCACTGGGGGCCTAGGATAACAAGAGTCCTAGCCGAATATGCCGGTGGGGAGAAGTCCTTGTCTTGATCGCCAAGTCTTGTGGAATCTTCCTTGTATGCGGTAGCCGTCCGAACTGGCCCATGAGTATACGGCCACGGGGGTCCTCGGCCCAATCTAATAGATCGGGAGACGACGTGGTGAGTACCCCCTAGTCCAGGACACCGTCAGTAGCCCCCTGAACCAGTCTTCAAGTTAGGGATGCTCCTCGATTCTTTCGAACTGTTCTTCATCTTCGGTTGCCGGTCTTGAAAACTGGTTCAACAAATCTTCTTTATCTTCGATCTTGAGGATCACCGAAATGCATTCGATGAGTTTACACATCGGGTATCCGAGGAGCCCCTTTAAGTTTCCGGCCTTTATCAATGCCTTGTTTATTTTTATGCCACACCTCGGGTTTGAAGTTGTTCCCGGGAGGCAGGGTCCTCTTGCGTCCGAGCTCCAACGTCGGACTGCATTCGAGGTATCTTTTGCAGCCGAGCACCAACGCCGGACCGCTTCCCAGCTCTAGCGCTGGAATGTATCCGAGCTCCAACGCCGGACTGTATATCCGAGCTCCAACGCCGAAATATATCCGAGCTCCAACGCCGGACTGTGTCCAGGCTCCAATGCCCGACTATATCCGAGGTGTCATATCACCTTGGTTCAAAAAAGTTGAAGGAGTTTAGCCGAGCTTAATGCCGGAAATGCCCTCTATGGAGCCAGCCACTAGCGCCCGAGCTTTATGCCGGACTGCTTCTGAGGTGGTACACCACCCCGACTATGGGCCGATTTTTTATCAATATTTTTTATTGGTGCAATTTATTCTCTGCCGAGATATATAGCCAGTAGCCCTCAAGGTGTGTATCGGTCTAAAACCCGAGATGCACATGAAGGATGACATAAGACCGCTGATCCCAGTAGCCGCTGAGACTCAGGTTGATTTGCAAAATCGGCCTGAGGATCAAGTCCTAGCTCGGCAGAATACTTCGGGACACAAAAGTGGCGTGCTCAGTCCTCAAGACTCAGGTTGGGTGCGGCCGACCAACCTGAGGATCAAAATCTCCTCAGAAACTATATTGCACATAAAATTTTCTGCATTGGACAAGCAATGCAGTAGCCCCCGAGACACTGGTCGGGTGGCAACACCAGATCAGGGGATCAATGTGCCCCTTTAATATTTGTAAATAATAAGCCCGAAGCCCAGTAGCCCCCGAGCTTTAATGCGGGCACGGGTGGCCGGATTAAGGATCAATATCCATAGTAAAATCACAAATTATGTGTAATGACTCTATGTATCCAAGTACTTTACGTCATTAATGCTCGGATCCGCATTGTACAAAACTTTGTTGACTGACCATCGGTTTCCACCTCCTTGGCCAGTAGCCGAGGAGTGTTTGTCCTACTTTATAAAGCCTTTATGAGGGCAAAGATTTACGACAAACAAGGCAATCTGGCCACACGGTTTTATAAACAAAGGTACACAGAGAGATATGTTATATTACTATTTAACAGAAGAAATGTATTCCAAAGAAAATAGTCCCGCTATCAGTTCCTTTCTTTGGGTTGTCATGCTAAGCATGATCATGAAACCTCAGCTCGAATGTAAGAGCAAAATATCGAGGATTTAGTTTGGGAGGCCAGTTAATAGCCCCCGGTAGTGTTCGGCGACAGTCGAGGTCAAGCCGTAAACACTTCGGCCAATGTTATGAATGGCCCGTCATAGTCATCGGATCACTGGCCAGTTTACGCTTATTATGACAGTCAGTTTTCGGCTTTCTCCACTAAGGTGCTTAACCATGTGAGCTGGAAGCACAATCGCAGTGGTTCTCCCTTTGCACGCCTAGCCGAACAAAACAAAACGTAGGAAGCAAGTGTAGGAGCCGGGCAACCCAACTATTGACCGAAGACACAATTCGAAACCGATGCATATATAGCAATATCTGAGAATGTTTTTGCCGAATCCCTAAAGGTGTCCGGCGTTGCACTGCGAGACTAATGCTAGAAAAGCACAAATAGTTTAAAAGTGCCAAAAAGCTTGGAAAACCAAGAAACGTCAGTAAAAACATGACGTCCGAACAAGATCAAGTGTTCGGTGCCAATCTGAAAATTGGTCTTAGAAAAAAGAAGTGCTTCTGTCGTCCTTTAACATGACACATCCTATCTCAAGACCTTGAGCGGGTCAGCCTACGGCTTCAACCTCCTATCCCGAGGGCGGAGTACTTCTCATTAGGCCAGTTTAGCAAACTAAACTCTAGCGGCTTTGAGAGAGAAATTAGGCTCCCCGTCTAGTGACCGCACAGTCGCGTCGAAAAAAGGAGTGATAAATAATAATAATAGAACTTTGCAATGACTAAGAAGAAGAACACTTATTATAAAACGGCTCAAATAAACTTAAGAGCCCCCAAGTGACTTGGGTAGAAGAATGATTGCATGTACCGAAGTACTTATATCATATCTATGTTCAACCGAACTTTAAACGCGTCTTAACCGACCGTCGGCTTCTCCCTCTTCGGTTAAGGACCGAAAAGTGTTATGTACTCCATCGGTCGAGAATATCGACGGTGTTTCCAATAACCAGGCAATCAGGCCATAAGGCTGTAACAGACAAAGCGCGCTCAGGGAACTTATGCTATATTACTGCGAAGAGTAAGAAGCATCTTCGAAGAAAATAGTACCTCCACCGATACCTTTCTTCGTAGCTCATTGTTATTATGAGACTTGTGCAATAGATTTTTTGTACTCATGAGTTCCGTTGTGTGCCGACCATCATTGAATAACTATAAGAGCGCTAGCTTTCGGCTTCACCCAGTCTGAGGTCCGGCTCGGGTGACCCGATCGTGACAATCGCAGAGGTGCTCCCTTTACTCCCTAGCCGAACAATCGGGAACGTAGGGGTAAACACAGGAGCGAGGCAACCCAGCTTGCAAATCACTTAAGTCAATGTGGTTCATATTGTGGCGTAATACACGAACAAGGAACAAGGCCGTACAAGTATAATCATATGTAACAGGAAAAGCTTCATAAAGGAAGCCCCCAAGTAAATGGGGTATTTGAATTTATGCGTCACAAACAAAGTTTGGACAAGGAAATTTTTTAGAAGCAACTTTTTTCCAAAAAAGTATAATGCTTGGTCGAACCGAACATAAGTTAGAAATTAAAGCTTTGAGCATGAAAGCGACTTAGCTGGTTAATGTGTTCGGTATTGATGACGCGGTCCGAGCTTGATGCGGGGCAAGGTTCCATCCCTCAAGATGGTCCCGAGGTGGCGGAGCGGAGAGCTTGACACGCCGAAGTGGTGACATAGCACGATCAATGCAGACCGGCAGAGTGACGCCGAAGTCCCCGAATCATTTTCCTGTGCACAAAAAATAGTGCAAACCGGAGATAATAGTAATAATGATAATTAAAAAAAATGTGTTGCATAATAAATAATTTATGCAAAGTGAGGAATAGAAGAAATATGGCCTGGCGCCGTAGTCAATGTCGATGCAGGGCGTCGGCGTGATGTAGTAAAGGCGTGGCAAAGCCTGAATTCACAGGTCGGTCCGAGCTTCGGATGCGGCGTTCGCCGGACTATGTACGGAAACTGATCGAACCACCACGCGACCGTCATTAATGCGGTCACCATTTGATAGACTTGTGTACATATCATGGACAAACCAGAGTAATAATTCCTTGGGAAAAATGAACCCAAACAAGCAAAAAATACTGGGATTAATAGCACCTGGTTTATTTGTTGTAGCAATCCGAAGGAAGGTGATTCCTAAAATTGGGACCCGCTCCGCACACCCATTGCCTGATGGGTGATAAAACTACGGCATGGCAATGCTGGTAACGGTTGACTCGCCGAGGCAAAGCCCTCAGCCCAGCTAACGTGATGGAGCTGGTCGGCTAGTGACACCGAAGTGTCCGGAGTAGGTTGATGAAGAGATGGCGAAGCCCCCGGTCCAGCCGAGATGTCGAAGCCTCGATGTCAGCCGATGAGTCGAAGTAGGTCGGCGTGATGGACACCAGCTTGAAGAAGCAATAGTGCGGCCCTGTTGATGCAGGTCGTGACGTGGTCGATGCCGGCTTGATGAAGCGACCGTGCGGCGATGCCGGTATGCCCGCTCCGTGTAATCCGTGGGGCGGCGATGTTGGTGATGATTTATCCTTCGCGATGCCGGGCTCTTGTTTGGCTTGCCGAGATGATGATCCGAAGAAGTTGAGCTCGGCTCAACAAAGTGACGCCGTGTCTAGCGCAGGTCGGCAACCGTGGAGTAATATTGCCGGACTGGTTTGACACCAGCATGATGTTGAAGATCATGTTCAAAAGATCTTACAGTTAGTGGGATGTGTTCGGGAACAAAACACAATACCCCATACAAAACTTCCTTCAAAAGGGATGTCCGAAATCCTGTTCATAAAAAAGATGAACTCGGGTCGGATTCGTTTTCACGCAGAAAACAGATCCGAAAAGTGATGCACTAATCGGAAGGTTCCCGGAGTTTGGACGGTCGGATCGAGCCGAAATTTTGAGAGGTGGTAGATATAGGAATTCCGCAGCCGACCAACGGTTGGATCTTCCAAAGGACGTCCAAGATAGAAGCTGGAAACCACGCCCTAAACTCATCCAAATTCCCGTCCAGATTTGACAGGGCTCCGGTATATCGTGGATTGCCAGAGATTCCTCCATCGGAACTCGACGAAATTTTCCAGGGTTGTTGTAGACTCAATTCCGCACAATTCCTCCAAAGCGATCGTCAAAGCGATACTCGAGGAGGTGGTGGTGGCAGATACGAGTTCGCTGTCCAGAAAAATAGCACGGTTGCTTGAGGGCAATGTTGACGTTGAGCCCCCGAGCTCCATAGATGATTCCTCTGTGATCTTGATAAAGATCGGAGTTGATGTTTGATGAAGGCCCTCGTCCGGACATGGTGATCCGAACACGGGGTGCAATTCTTGGTTGAACCAAGGTGACCAGTCGAGCTGGTGATGAAGATGCCGAAGTCGCAGTTGATCTGCAGGCGAGCCATCGATCCTTTTGTCGATCACACAGCGGAACTCTCAATGAAAGCACCAATGTCGGTGTCAAAACCGGTGGATCTCGGGTAGGGGGTCCCGAACTGTGCGTCTAGGATCGTTGGGTAACAGGAGACAAGGGACACAATGTTTTACCCAGGTTCGGGCCCTCTTGATGGAGGTAAAACCCTACGTCCTGCTTGATTAATATTGATGATATGGGTAGTACAAGAGTAGATCTACCACGAGATCAAGGAGGCTAAACCCTAAAAGCTAGCCTATGGTATGATTGTTGTATATATTGTATATCTATTGACTAGCCTGGCCTCGGTTTATATAATGCACCGGAGGCCTAGGATAACAAGAGTCCTAGCCGAATACGCCGGTGGGGAGAAGTCCTTGTCTTGATCGCCAAGTCTTGTGGAATCTTCCTTGTATGCGGTAGCCGTCCAAACTGGCCCATGAGTATACGGCCACGGGGGTCCTCGGCCCAATCTAATAGATCGGGAGACGACGTGGTGAGTACCCCCTAGTCCAGGACACCATCAATAGACGAGATCGCCTCTCTTGCTGACAATCTTGAAAGGTCTCACGTATCTAGGGGCAAGCTTCCCTTTGATACCGAAGCGACGAGTACCTTTCATAGGAGAGACGCGGAGGTAAACATGATCTCCGATCTCGAAAGCCAAATCACGGTGCTTACTATCATAGTAGCTCTTCTGGCGGGATTGGGCTACTTTGAGGTTATCTCGAATGACTTTGCACATTTTCTCTGCCTCTGTGATTAAGTCATTTCCGAGAAGCTGACGTTCACCGGTTTCAGACCAGTTGAGAGGGGTACGGCACTTCCTGCCATACAGAATTTCAAATGGGGCCTTGCCCGAACTTGCTTGAAAACTGTTGTTGTAGGAGAATTCAGCATATGGAAGACAATCCTCCCACTTCATGCCGAAGGAGATCACACAAGCCCTGAGCATATCTTCAAGAATCTGGTTGACACGCTCGACTTGACCGCTAGTTTGAGGATGGAAAGCTGTGCTGAAGCGGATGTTGGTGCCCATGGCCTTCTGAAAAGAATCCCAAAACTTGGAGGTAAAGATGCTGCCACGGTCTGAAGATATCACTTGAGGAATACCGTGCAGAGAGACAATTCGAGAGGTATAGAGCTCCGCCAATTGAGCTGCAGTGATTAACTCTTTGTTAGGCAGAAAGTGAGCCACTTTAGTGAGTTTGTCGATGACAACGAATATAGCATCATTGCCACGCTTGGACTTTGGAAACCCAGTCACGAAGTCCATTTCAATGTGGTCAAACTTCCATTCTGGAATGGCAAGAGGTTGGAGGAGACCCGCTGGCCTTTGGTGTTCTGCCTTCACTCTTCTGCAGACATCACATTCATTCACGAACTGAGCAATCTCGCGCTTCATTCGAGTCCACCAATAAGCCTACTTGAGGTCCTGATACATCTTCGTGCTCCCAGGGTGGATGGAGAGGAGAGAATTGTGAGCCTCGTTCATGATCACTTTACGAAGGTCACCTTTGGGCACAACAATACGATCCTCGAAGAAGAGAGTATCCTTGTCATCAAGGCGGTAGCACTTGTACTTGTGTTGGCTCTTGGCAATCCCAATCTTCACCTTTTTCACCATAGCATCAAGAAGCTAAGCTTGGCGAATCTGGTTTTTCAAGGTAGGAGAGACTTGAAGGTTGGCGAGGAAACCTTGAGGAACAACTTGCAGATTAAGTTTGCGGAAAGCTTCACAAAGCTCGGGTTGATAAGGCTTGAGAATAAGACTGTTGCAATAAGCCTTCCTGCTCAATGCGTCAGCAATCACATTGGCCTTGCCTGGAGTATACTCGATACTCGGATTATACTCTTGAATCATTCATCGAGTTTTCCTGAGGTTGAGATTAGGCTGAGTGAAGATGTACTTGAGACTCTTGTGATCAGTGAAAATGTCCACTTTTCTTCCCAATAAGAGATGTCTCCAAGTCAAAAGAGCATGCACAACTGCCGCCAACTCGAGATCATGAGTGGGGTAGTTCTTCTCGTTGGGCTTCAACTGGCGAGAGGTATAAGCCACAACTTTCTTCTCTTGCATCAACACCGAGCCAAGCCCTTGGAGAGAGGCATCACAAAAGACCTCGTACGGCTTGGATTCATCAGGCGGAGTCAGAACTAGAGCAGTGACCAATTTCTCTTTCAAAGTGTTGAAAGCAATGTCACACTCTGGATACCAAACGTACTTGACGTGCTTCTGGAGAAGATTTGAGAGAGGCTTCGCGATCTTGGAAAAGTTTTCAATGAATCTTCGGTAGTAGCTTGCGAGACTGAGGAAGCTACGGAGTTGCTTCACGTTCTGAGGTGGTTCCCAATTCACAATTGCAGACACCTTCTCAGGATTCACCGCAATGCCCTTGGCAGAGATGATATGACCAAGATAAAGAACCTCATCGAGCCAAAATTCGCACTTGGAGAACTTGGCGTAGAACTGGTGTTCCCTGAGCTTATCGAGCACCAAATGCAAGTGCTTGGCATGATCTTCCTTGTTCTTCGAAAAGACCAGAATGTCGTCAAGATAGACCAAAACAAAGTCATTGGTGTAAGCATTGAAGATGAAGTTCAATAAGAACCATAGCTTGTCCTGAAAGCCGTCTTGGGAATATCTTGCTCACGGATTCGAATCTGGTGATAACCCATACGGAGATCAAGCTTGGAGAATACTTGGGCACCTTTGAGTTGTTCGAACAGCTTGTTGATGTTGGGAAGTGGGTATTTGTTCTTGATAGTCTTCTTGTTCAATGGACGGTAATCAACACAAAGTCGGTTCGTTCCATCCTTGTTCTTCACAAAAAGAACACCACAACCCCACGGAGAAGAACTAGGCCGGATGAGACCCATTCTCTCTTGAACATCGAGTTGCTTCTTCAGCTCCTTCAACTCTTCAGGTCCGAGCTTGTAAGGACGCTTGCACACAGGTTCCGTGCCAGGCTCAAGATCAATGACGAATTCAATTGGCCGGTGCGGACGCATTCCTGGAAGCTCTTCTGGAAAGACGTCTTGATACTCGCAAACGACTGGAATTTGCGAGATAGCATCCAGTTCACCCTTCTCATTGAGAGAGAACAGACGGATGGTATCATCACGAGTGGCAAAGACAATTACATCCTCAGACGAATGAGTCAATTGAATCTGCCTGGCAGCACAATCAAGATGCACCTTGTGCTTAGAAAGCCAATCCATTCCGAGAATAAGATCAATGTCTGAGTCACCAAGAACCATTGGGGAAGAAAGGAACTTGTAGTCGCCCAAGGTGATAGTCACATCTGGCACCTCCAAACTTGCACTCAAACGTTGCCAGGAGAAACGATATCCATTTGTTTACCCAAATGAGAAGAAACGAATTCATGGTTGGTAAAAAATGGTTTTGACATGAAACAATGCGATGCACCAGTGTCAAAAAGAACTCTTGCAGGAATATCGTTAACAGGAAGGTTACCCATGATGACATCTGACGAGTCCTCTGCCTGAGCTGCATTCATCAAGTTGACCTTGGCGTGCTTGGGGTTATGCTTGACCACAGCTGTACTTGCCGATCTCACAGGAGGAGGAGGAGGAAGACGCCTCTGATTGAAGCATTTGTTGGCATAGTGACCCTTCTGTTGGCACTTGTTGCGCGTGACCTCTGAAAGCGGACGGTGATACAGAGCACTCGATCTTGGAGCTTGAGAAGAAGTCTTGTTCTGAAAGCCAGGGTTGGTTGGGTGGGAAGATCCACTGCCACCTTTGCTCTTCTGCTAATACGGCTGACGGAACGGAGGAGGAGGAAGCCAATACTTCTGATGCTTGGCCACTTGAGTAGAGGAAGAAGGAGTAGCATCTCTGACTCGCTTCTTGAAAGCATCACACCTCAGTTGAGCGGCCTCTTGATTCAATGCCATGTTGTAGAACTCATCATACCTCAAGGGCTCAAAAAGAACAAGAGCTAGCTGGATTTCTTCCCTGAGACCACCCCTGAACTGGTATATCATGCTCTTCTCGTCAGGGACGTCCTACTTAGCAAAGTGGGCGAGCTTCTGAAACAACTTGTTGTAGTCATAGACAGACAAAGAGCCTTGCTTCAGGTTGTGGAATTCTTCACGCTTGCTTTCAACCACGCTCTGAGGAATATGATGAGCTCTGAAATCTTGACGGAATTCATCCCAGGTAATCGCACGGCCTCCTCTGGAATCCTTGTACTGCTGGAACCATTCTGCAACTTGATCTTTGAGTTGGAAGGAAGCGAACTTGACGAAGTCCTCAGGCCTGACGTTACTACACTCGAAATGCTTGCACAGATCCACGAGCCAATCGTCAGCATCAGTTGCCTCAACACAATTGCTGAAAGTCTTTGGCCCGTTAGCAAAGAACTGGTTGAGTGTAGCAAAGTGATTCTGATTGTTGCCTTGGTTGCCTTGGTTCGCTTGATTGCGCTCTTGAAGAATTTGCATGATCAACTGCGTGTTTGCATTGGTTGCGGCCATCACAGCTTGCCATGCCTCCGGAGGAGGAGGAGGTGGTGGCGGATCTTGATTCTGATTCTGATTGGTGCTCTTAGCGGGAGCCATCCTGAAGAGGGTGACAACCGTTAGCACATTGACAGATAAAATGAAGCTGAATCAAACGGGTTAAATTTGCAACATAAAGTCTTCACATCCGAACCAAATGAACGAATGCATTCCTCTTGAAATGGTCACATATCCATAAATTGAGAAGCCACTTAGAATTTAGGTAGAGAAATAAATCAACAAGGTATGGATCAAGAACGAATACTCGGTAAGAAATCCCAATCTCAAACCAAATATCCGTGGAAGAAGAGCTAGAGCTACAAGAATTCCCACCTATGAAACTCCCAAACCTTTTCGGTTATGCAATCAGGTGTTGGGGATACAGGGGAAGCATAATATCTCACCCAAATCTAGCAATTCCTACATCCAGCTGTATCCATCCTTCAACACATAACCGAGAAAAAACTTCAGAAACCATCTACCTCAACCTTCGAAAAGCATCCGTTATACAAGTTATGGCGATACTCCCGAACTCCCGCCCCAGTACTGGGTGGCGTCGCGGTTATCTCACCAACGAACTGCATAAAAGAGATTTTCGATGTCGGCGTACTAAACTCAGGTATTCCAGAACTGCAACGATAAAATTGTGACGACAACACCTCGGAGCTCAACTCCCCGGGACACTGCCACAACCCCTAAAGACAGGAGGCACCAAGAACAATGTTCTCGTTACAAAACCATCGGAGCGATTCCAAGATACCCGCGTGATCTAAATTTTTTTAGTGAAATTTGAGAAGAGAAGAGTCAAAACTCTACGTCAGGAAGCCTTACCAGAGCGATGAGGAGACTGGGAAGTAAAAAGAATTCCTAAACTCTTCGATATATAATTCCTAAATGACTCAAAACATTTTTCTAGACTCAACAACGGCTGCTAAAAACAATCAAATAGTGGGGGCTCCTAAGGTCGGGGAAGGCTCTGATTACCAACTTGTAACGCCCTCGATGCGGCTATAGCTCCCACGTGTCGAGGCACGACTTAGAGACATAACCGCATTGAAAGCAATGTCGCAAGTTAGGCAATCTTCACAACATTCCATGTAATATGGATAATAAAAGGGGAGATACATAGTTGGCTTACACTCGCCACGTCAACCAAAGTACATAAATAGCATTACAACAATCAAACACTCATGGCCCAACTACGGCGCCAAAATAAAAGATAACCCAACATGCGACACGGTCCCGATCACCCCAACTGGGCACCACTACTGATCATCAGGGAAAGACACGTAGTATCTGCGTGAGTCCTCGTCGAACTCCCACTTGAGCTCAAGCGCGTCATCTGGAACGGAATCATCAGGCCCTGCATCTGGTTTAATAGTAATCTGTGAGCCACGGGGACTCAGCAATCTCGCACCCTCGCGATCAAGACTATTTAGGCTTATGGGTAAGGCAAGGTAAATATGTGGAGCTGCAACAAGCGACTAGCATATACGGTGGCTATCCTGTTCGCAAAAGAGAGCGAGAAGAGGTGGCAAATCGCGAGCAAGTAACTAGAGGACAACCTGCGCAAGCATTACTCCAACACCGTGTTCACTTCTCGGACTCCGCGAGAAGAGACCATCACGGTAACTCACACAGTTGATTCATTTTAATTAAGTTAAGGTTCAAGTTATCTACAACCGGACATTAACAAATTCCCATCTGCCCATAACCGCGGGCACGACTTTCAAAAGTTCAAATCCCTGCAGGGGTGTCCCAACTTAGCCCATGACAAGCTCTCACGGTCAACGAAGGAATAGACCTTCTCCCGAGACATTCCGATCAGACTCGGTATCCCGGTTCTACAAGACACTTCGACAAGTTAAAACAAATCCAGCAACACCGCCCGAATGTGCCGACAAATCCCGATAGGAGCTGCACATATCTCGTTCTCAGGGCACACTCAGATAGGTCAAGCTACGAGTAAAACCAGCCCTCGAGTTTCCCCGAGGTGGCCCCGCAGGCTGCCTGGTTCGGACCAACACTTAGAGGAGCACTGGCCCGGGGGGGGGGTTTAAATAAGATGACCCTCGGGCTCCGAAAACCCAAGGGAAAAGAGGCTAGGTGGCAAATGGTATATCCAAGGTTGGGCATTGCTGGAAAAGCTTTATTCAAGACGAACTATCAAGGGGTTCCCATTATAACCCAACCGCGCGAGGAACGCAAAATCCGGGAACATAACACCGATATGACGGAAACTAGGGCGGCAAGAGTGGAACAAAACACTAGGCGAGAGGCCGAGCCTTCCAACCTTTACCAAGTATATAGATGCATTAAGATAACAAGATAATATAATGATATCCCAACAAGTAAATAATGTTCCAACAAGGAACGGTCTCCAATCTTCACCTGCAACTAGCAACGCTATAAGAGGGGCTGAGCAAAGCGTTAACATAGCCAATCAACGATTTGCTAGGACATGGTGGGTTAGAGGTTTGACATGGCAATTTGGGAGGCATGATAAGCAAGTGGTAGGCATCGTAGCATAGGCATAGCAAAAGAGCGAGCATCTAGCAAAGCAAAGATAGTAGTGATTTCGAGGGTATGATCATCTTTCCTGCAAAGTTGTCAGAGTTGACTGGATCTTCGAAAGCAAACTCAATGGGCTCCTCATTAGCGAACTCGTCTCCTGGATCTACCCAAACAAGACAAAC
Source organism: Triticum aestivum (assembly GCF_018294505.1). Lineage (NCBI taxonomy): Eukaryota > Viridiplantae > Streptophyta > Magnoliopsida > Poales > Poaceae > Triticum > Triticum aestivum. The sequence goes on from NC_057809.1 coordinate 354,442,446, forward strand.
AAGCAACAAGAACACAATCAACCACGTGCAAACTCAAGCAACATGATGCAAAGATGATATGCTATGCGGGATGCAATATGGGATGCATATGCAAGATTTGACAGGGAATGCACGAACCTGGCCTCAACTTGGAAATCCAAGTGTTCCATTGGAAAGATGAGATGAAATCGCTTGAAAACGATATAAAGAACACCGGAATTGGAGTTACGGTTTGGAAATGGCAAGCAATTCAAATATGACCACGTTTTGCGATTTACAGCAAGTAGCCAACTAGATGCAACAAGATGAACATGCTACAGCACCCAAACATGGAAACAAAATACATGGCAGGGATCCATTCATGATGCTTAACAAAAGACTATCACTGAGATACAGCCAAATCATCCATTAACAGGTTCAAACAAGCATGGCAAAAATGCATTTGGTAACAGATTTCAGACTTTGTGAAATTAACACTTGTCTGGAATTTCAGATCAGATAGCACACTTTAGAGCATGAAAACAATATGCTACAGGACCTGAACATGGCAAAGTAAAGCATGGCATGGAGCTACTCAAAGATCTTAACAAAAGTCCCTTAGTGACCTTGAGCCAAAAGGGATCAGAAAATACATTTGCAAGCATGTGAACATGGCAAAAACATAAGCAGTTCCCAGACTTAGTGAAAACTGGAGCATGCTGAAAAAGATATCAAGTAGGCATGTTTGCGAGCTCGATGCACTCACTACAGAGCATGTCATGACAATCTAAGCATACACCCATCAATAATACACAAAATACAAGCTATACATGGCAAGAACAATAATATATCATGCACGGATCAACTACAACATCCCCGGCAAAATCGCTAACGAGTAGACAATCTGCCCAGATTCACGAAATGACAAAAGTAGAGCTCGATTGACTCAAGCTAGAGTGCTCCATAATTGCAAATAAAGACATGGATGGATAGTGCACTACAAGATTAAAAAAACATCCTTACTGATCATCCTCAAAAGAGGCACGAATCACTAGGAAACAACATGAACATATGGCAATATGAGATAAATAGGTCAAGGACTTAGTGGAAATGCCAAGTCCCTGAAATCAACATTAACGAATACCTCACTTTGCATGCTTGTGCTAGTCACCACACACATCACAAAAATACATGGGTTGCGCCTCTGGATAGATGGCAAAACATATAACAAAACTCATGAAGAGCTCAGGGGCATATCATGCACACAATAATCATGGCAAAAATGACAAATATCTAATTGGAGCAGCAGATTTGACAAATATCTCAAATAGCATTCTTCTAACAGCATTTCGGGCATCAAGATGAACTCAAATGAAAATGATGCAATGAGATGAAATGATGTGCTCTCTGAGGCGAACATTTTGATATGCTATATGCCCAAAACGGAGCTACGGATGAGGAGTTACGACATGATGAACATGAGCAAATAATTAGGGTTTCGGGCAGAAAAGTCAACCCAGACGGGATCCGGATCCAGATCTGACCGGCGCGATCTACGAGGTTCACCGGAGACGGAGTCGAGGTCGCCGGAGTTGCTCGGGGAGGCGGCGTTGAGGAGCAAGGAGGAAGGCTGGGGCGGCGGCGTCGATGGCGGCGGGGAAGCTCCTGCCGCCGAGGGACGAGGCGGTCGCCGGCGAGGTCGTGCTGTGGCGCGGTGGCGCGGTTCCGTCGGAGATGGAGGCGAGGCGGCGCTGGCTCGCCGCGGACGTTGAAGACGAAGGCGCGGGCCGCGGGAGGAGATCTGGGCCTCGGGGGCCCCGAGCGGGCCTCGCGGGCCGCCGGTGCTGCGGCGGCGATGTGGGCGCAGCCGGGCCACATGGCACGCGCGGATTGGTCGGCGGAGGTGGTGGACGCGTCCGGCGCCATCCGGACGTGTCCGACGGCGGCAGAGGTGAATTTTTTTAGGGTTTGGACGGGGGAGATTCGGATTTTCGAGGAGGGGTCTTTATATAGAGGTAGAGGAAGCTAGGAGTGTCGAAATGAGGTGCGGTTTTCGGCCACGCGATCGTGATCGAACGCTCTAGATGATGGAGAGGGTTTTGGTGGGTTTTGGGCCAACTTGGAGGGGTGTTGTGCTGCAACACACACGAGGCCTTTTCGGTCCCTCGGTTATCCGTTGGAGTATCAAACGAAGTCCAAATGGTACAAAACTTGACAGGCGGTCTATCGGTAGTAAACCAAGGCTGCTTGGCAAGTCTCGGTCCAATCCGGAAATGTTTAATCCCCACACATGAAAGAAAGGTAGAAAAGACCACTGGAGGAGAACGAAGCGCCGGAATGCAAAACGGACAACAGGGAAAATGCTCGAATGCATGAGATGAACACGTATGCAAATGCAATGCACATGATGACATGATATGAGATGCATGACAACGACAACAACACACGGAGACAAAAACCCGAACCCGAGAAAATAAAATAGCTTAAAGCCGGAAATGGCAAGAGTTGGATTACATATTGCGAAAATCATAACCGGGGTGTTACAATATTCCAACTCCGAGATGCTTGCACGAGTCCATAGATGGATCGCTGGAGCTTGCACACTTTTTTTCGCACCTTTAGGATTGACAAAACCTTCCTGTTGCATCATATACAACTCTTCTTTAAGAAATCCATTAAGAAATGCAGTTTTGACATCGATTTGCCAGATTTCATAAAATGTGGCAACTGCTAACATGATTCGGACAGACTTTTAAGCATCGATACGAGTGAGAAAATCTCATCATAGTTAACACTTTTAACTTGTCGAAAAACATTTTGCGACAATTCGAGCTTTGTAGATAGTAACACTACTATCAGCGTCCATCTTCCTCTTGAAGATCCATTATTCTCAATGACTCACCGATCTTCGGGCAAGTTAATCAAAGTCCATACTTTGTTCTCATACATGGATCCCATCTCAGATTTCATGGCCTCAAGCCATTTTGCAGAATCTAGGCTCATCATCTCTTCCTCATAGTTCATAGGTTCATCATGGTCAAGTAACATTACCTCCAGAACAGGATTACCATACCAGTCTGGTGCAGATCTTACTCTGGTTGACCTACGAGGTTTGGTAGTAACTTGATCTGAAGTTACATGGTCATCATCATTAGCTTCTTCACTAATTGGTGTAGGAGTCACATGAACGGATTTCTGTGATGAACTATCTTCCAATAAGGGAGCAGGTACAGTTACCTCATCAAGTTCTACTTTCCTCCCACTCACTTCTTTCGAGAGAAACTTCTTCTCTAGAAAGGATCCACTCTTAGCAACAAAGACCTTGCCTTCTGGATCTGTGATAGAAGGTGTACCCAACAGTTTCTTTTGGGTATCCTATGAAGATACACTTTTCCGATTTGGGTTTGAGCTTATCAGGCTGAAACTTTTTCACATAAGCATCACAACCCCAAACTTTAAGAAACGACAGCTTAGGTTTCTAGCCAAACCATAGTACATACGGTGTCGTCTCAACATATTAGACGGTGCCCTATTTAACGTGAATGTAGCTGTCTCTAATGCATAACCCCAAAACGATAGTGGTAAATCGGCAAGAGACATCATAGATTGCACTATATCCAATAAAGTACGGTTATGACGTTCAGACACACCATTATGCCGTGGTGTTCTAGGTGGCATGAATTTGTGAAACTATTCCACATTGTTTTTAGTTGAAGACCAAACTCGTAACTCAAATATTCGTCTCCGCGATTAGATCATAGAAACTTTATTTTCTTGTTATGATGATTTTTCACTTCACTCTGAAATTCTTTGAACTTTTCAAATGTTTCAGACTTATGTTTCATCAAGTAGATATACCCATATCTGCTCAAATCATCTGTGAAGGTCAGAAAATAAAGATACCAGCCGCGAGCCTCAACACTCATCGGACCGCATACATCAGTATGTATTATTTCCAATAAGTCAGTTGCTCGCTCCATTATTTCGGAGAACGGAGTCTTAGTCATCTTGCCCACGAGGCATGGTTCGCAAGCATCAAGTGATTCATAATCAAGTGATTCCAAAAGCCCATCAGTATGGAGTTTCTTCATGCGCTTTACACCAATATGACCTCAACGGCAGTGCCACAAATATGTTGCACTATCATTATTAACTTTGCATCTTTTGGCTTCAATATTATGAATATGTGTATCACTACGATCGAGATTCAATAAACCATTTATATTGAGTGTATGACCATAGAAGGTTTTATTCATGTAAATAGAACAAAAATTATTCTTTGACTTAAATGAATAACCGTATTGCAATAAACATGATCCAATCATATTCTTGCTCAATGCAAACACCAAATAACATTTATTTTAGGTTCAACACTAATCCCGAAGGTAAAGGGAGTGTGTGATGGTGATCTTATCAACCTTGGAATCACTTCCAACACACATCATCACCTCGCCCTTAACTAGTGTCTGTTTATTTTGCAACTCCTATTTCGAGTTACTAGTCTTAGCAACTGAACCAGTATCAAATACCGAGGGGTTGCTATAAACACTAGTAAAGTACACATCAATAACATGTATATCCAATATACCTTTGTTCAGTATGCCATCCTTCTTATCTGCCAAGTATCTACAGCAGTTCCACTTCCAGTGACCATTTCCTTTACAGTAGAAGCACTCAATTTTAGGCTCGGGTCTAGCTTTGGGCATCTTCATGGGAGTGGCAACTTTCTTGCCATTCTTCTTGAAGTTCCCTTTATTTCCCTTGCCCTTTTACTTGAAACTAGTGGTTTTGTCAACCATCAATTTGTTGCTTTTCTAGATTTCTACCTTCGTCGATTTCAGCATCAGGAAGAGCTCGGGAATCATTTTCGTCATCCCTTGCATATTATAGTTCATCACTAAGTTCTAGTAACTTGGTGATAGTGACTAGAGAACTTTATCAATTACTATCTTATCTGGAAGATTAACTCCCACTTGATTCAAGCCATTGTAGTACCCAGATAATCTCAGCACATACTCATTGGTTGAGCTATTCTCCTCCATCTTGTAGGCAATGTACTGTCAGAGGTCTCATACCTCTCGACACGGGCTTGAGTATGAAATACCAATTTCAACTCTTAGAACATCTTATATGTTCCGTGGCATTCAAAACGTTGTTTGAAGTCCCGGTTCTAAGCCGTAAAGCATGGTGCACTAAACTATTAAGTAGTCATCATACTGAGCTTTGTCAAATGTTCATAACGTGTGCATCTTCTCCTACAATAGGTCTGTCACCTAGCGGTGCATCAAGGACATAATACTTCTGTGCAACATTGAGGATAATCCTCAGATCATGGAGCTAGTCCGCATCATTGCTACTAACATCTTTCAACTTATTTTTCTCTAGGAACATATCAAAAAATAATTGCGGAGCTACAACGCAAGCTATTGATCTACAACATAGATATGCAAATACTATGAGGACTAAGTTCATGATAAATTAAAGTTCAATTAATCAAATTACTTAAGAACTCCCACTTATATAGACATCTCTCTAATCATCTAAGTGATCACATGATCCATATAAACTAAACCATGTCCGATCATCACGTGAGATGGAGTAGTTTTCAATGGTGAAAATCAATATATTGATCATATCTACTATATTATTCACGCTCGACCTTTCGGTCTCTAGTGTTTTGAGGCCATATCTGCATATGCTAGGCTCGTCAAGTTTAACCAGAGTATTCTGCGTGTGCAAAACTGGCTTGCACATGTTGTATGAGAACATAGAGCTTATCACACCCGATCATCATGTGGTGTCTCGGCACGACGAACTTTCGCAACGGTGCATACTCAGGGAGAACACTTATACCTTGAAATTTAGTGAGAGATCATCTTATAATGCTACCGTCGATCTAAGCAAAATAAGATGCATAAAAGATAAACATCACATGCAATCAATATAAGTGATATGATATGGCCATCATCATCGTGTGCCTTTGATCTCCATCTCCAAAGCACCGTCATGATCACCATCGTCACTGGCTTGACAGTGTGATCTCCATCGAAGCATCATTGTCGTCTCGCCAACTATTGCCTCTACAACTATCGCTACCGCTTAGTGATAAATTAAAGCAATTACATGGCGATTGCATTTCATACAATAAAGCGACAACCATATGGCTCCTGCGAATTGCCGATAACTGTGTTACAAAACATGATAATCTCATATAATAAAATTTAGCATCATGTCTTGACCATATCACATCACAACATGCCCTGCGAAAACAAGTTAGACGTCCTCTACTTTGTTGTTGCAAGTTTTACGTGGCTACTACGTGCTTTAGCAAGAACCGTTCTTACCTACGCATTAAAAACCACAACACGGTATAGTGATTACTTTTTGATCTTCAGAAAGACCCTGTTCATTGAATCCGATTCAATTAAAGTTGGAGAAACAGACACGCACTAGCCACCTGTGTGCGAAGCACGTCAGTAGATCCAGTCTCGTGTAAGTGTACACGTAATGTCGGTCTAGGCCGCTTCATCCAACAATGCCGCTGAATCAAGAATCAACTAGTGACGGCAAGCAATATGTATATACCCACGCCCACAACTCCTTTGTGTTCTACTCGTGCATATGTCATCTACGCATAAACCTGGCTCAGATGCCAATGTTGGGGAACGCAGTAATTTCAGAAAATTTCCTACGCACACGTAGGATCATGGTGATGCATAGCAACGACATGGGAAGTGACGTCCACATACCCTCGTAGACCGTAAGTGGAAGCGTTATGACAATGCGGTTGATGTAGTCGTACGTCTTCACGATCGACCGATCCTAGTATCGAACGTACGACACCTCCATGATCTGCACACGTTCAGCTCGGTGACGTCCCACGGACTCACGATCCAGTAGAGCTTCGAGGGAGAGTTCCGTCAGCATGACGGCGTTATGATGGTGTTGATGAGGCTACCGACGCAGGGCTTCGCCTAAGCATCGCTACGATATGACCGAGGTGAATTATGGTGGAGGGGGGCACCGCACACGGCAAAAAGATCAATGATCAACTTGTGTGTCTATGGGGTGCCCCCTCCCCCGTATCTAAAGGAGTGGAGGAGGGGGAGAGGCCGGCCCTAGCCGCCCCTCCTCTTCTCCACTAAGGCCCAATAGGCCCATTACACTCCCCGGGGGGTTCCTGTAACCCCCCGCTACTCTGGTATTTATCCGAACTTGCCCGGAACCCTTCGAAAGTTCAAACATAGTCATCCAATATATCGATCTTAATGTCTCGACCATTTCGAGACTCCTCGTGATGTCTGTGATCATATCCGGGACTCCGAACTACCTTCGGTACATCAAAACACATAAACTCATATTACCAATCGTCATTGAATGTTAAGCGTGCGGACCCTATGGGTTCGAGAACTATGTAGGCATGACCGAGACTCGTCTCCGGTCAATAACCAATAGCGGAACCTAGATGCTCATATTGGCTCCTACATATTCTACAAAGATCTTTATTGGTCAAACCGCATAACAACATACGTTGTTCCCTTTGTCATCAGTATGTTACTTGCCCGGGATTCGATTGTCCGTATCCTCATACATAGTTCAATCTCATTATCGGCAAGTCTCTTTACTAAGGGATCTTATCATCTAAGTGATCACGTGATCCAAATCAACTAACCATGTCCTATCATCACGTGAGATGGAGTAGTTTTCAATGGTGAACATCACTATGTTGATCATATCTAGTATATGACTCACGCTCGACCTTTTGGTCTCCAGTGTTTCGAGGCCATATCTGCATATGCTAGGCTCGTCAAGTATAACCCGAGTATTCCGCGTGTGCAAAACTGGCTTGCACCCGTTTGAAGGAAATATGCCCTAGAGGCAATAATAAAGTTGTTATTTATATTTCCTTATATCATGATAAATGTTTATTATTCATGCTAGAATTGTATTAACCGGAAACTTAGTACATGTGTGAATACATAGACAAACAGAGTGTCACTAGTTTGTCTCTACTTGACTAGCTCGTTGAATCAATGATGGTTATGTTTCCTAACCATAGACATGAGTTGTCATTTGATTAATGGTATCACATCATTAGAGAATGATGTGATTGACTTGACCCATCCGTTAGCTTAGCACAATGATCCTTTAGTTTGTTGCTATTGCTTTCTTCATGACTTATACATGTTCCTATGACTATGAGATTATGCAACTCCCGAGTACCGGAGGAACACTTTGTGTGCTACCAAATGTCACAACATAACTGGGTGATTATAAAGGTGCTCTATAGGTGTCTCCGATGGTGCTTGTTGAGTTGGCATAAATCGAGATTAGGATTTGTCACTCTGATTGTCGGAGAGGTATCTCTAGGCCCTCTCGGTGATGCACATCACTATAAGCCTTGCAAGCATTGTGACTAATGAGTTAGTTGCTGGATGATGCATTACAGAATGAGTAAAGAGACTTGCCGATAACGAGATTGAACTATGTATGAGGATACCGACGATCGAATCTTGGGCAAGTAACATACCGATGACAAAGGGAACAACGTATGTTGTTATGCGATTTGACCGATAAAGATCTTCATAGAATATGTAGGAACCAATATGAGCATCCAGGTTCCGCTATTGGTTATTGACCGGAGACGAGCCTCGGTCATGTCTACATAGTTCTCGAACCCGTAGGGTCCACACGCTTAATGTTCGGTGATGATCGGTATTATGAGTTTATGTGTTTTGATGTACCGAAGGTAGTTCGGAGTCCCAGATATGATCACAGACATGATGAGGAGTCTCTAAATGGTTGAGACATAAATATCGATATATTCGATGACTATGTTTGGACTTCGGAAGGGTTCCGGGCAAGTTCGGACAAATACCGGAGTACCGGGGGGTTACCGGAACCCCCCGGGGAGTGTAATGGGCCTATTGGGCCTTAGTGGAGAAGAGGAGGGGCGGCCAGGGAAGGCCGCGCCCCCTCTCCCTCTAGTCCGAATTGGACAAAGAGGGGGGGGGGCACCCCCTTTCCTTCCCCCTCTCTCCTCCTTCCCTCTCTCCTACTCCTACTCTTGGAAGGGTTAGAGTCCTACTCCCGGTGGGAGTAGGACTCCCCTTCGGGCATGCCTAGGAGGGCCGGCCTCTCCCCTCCTCCACTCCTTTATATACGGGGGAGGGGGCACCCCATAGACACAAGTTGATCAGTTGATCTTTTAGCCGTGTGTGGTGCCCCCTCCACCATAATCCACCTCGGTCATATCGTAGCGGTGCTGAGCGAAGCCCTGTGATGGCAGCATCATCATCACCATCATCACGCCATTGTGTTGACGGAACTCTCCCTCGAAGCTCTACTGGATCGGAGTTCGTGGGACATCACCGAGCTAAACATGTGCTGAACTCGGAGGTGCCGTACGTTCGGTACTTGGATCGGTCGGATCATGAAGACGTACGACTACATCAACCGCGTTCTCATAACGCTTGCACTTACGGTCTACGAGGGTACGTAGACTATACTCTCCCCTCTCGTTGCTATGCATCACCATGATCTTGCGTGTGTGTAGGATTTTTTTTGACATTACTACATTCCCGAACAGTGGCATCCGAGCCAGGTTTATGCATAGATGTTATATGCACAAGTAGAACACAAAGGAGTTCTGGACATGGGTATATACATATTGCTTGACGTCACTAGTTGATTCTTGATTCAGTGGCATTGTTGGATGAAGCGGCCCAGACCGACATTACGCGTACACTTACGCGAGACTGGTTCTATCGACGTGCTTCGCACACAGGTGGATAGTGGGTGTCTGTTTCTCCAGCTTTAGTTGAATCGGATTCAATGAACATAGTTCTGTCTAAAGATCAAAAAGCAATCACTATACTGCGTTGTGGTTTTTGCTGCGTAGGTAAGAATGGTTCTTGCTCTGCCCGTAGCAGCCACATAAAATTTGCAACAACAAAGTAGAGGACGTCTAACTTGTTTTTGCAGGGCATGTTGTGATGTGATATGGTCAAGACATGATGCTAAATTTTATTGTATGAGATGATCAAATTTTGTAACACAGTTATCGGCAACTAGCAGGAGCCATATGGTTGTCGCTTTATTGTATGAAATGCAATCGCCATGTAATTGCTTTACTTTATCACTAAGCGGTAGCGATAGTTGTCAAGGCAATAGTTGGCGTGATGACAATGATGCTTCGATGGAGGACAAGGTGTCAAGCCAGTGACGATGGTGATCATGACGATGCTTTGGAGATGGAGATCAAAGTCACAAGATGATGATGGCCATATCATATCACTTATATTGATTGCAGGTGATGTTTATCCTTTATGCATCTTATTCTGCTTTGTTTGACGGTAGCATTATAAGATGATCTCTCACTAAATTTCAAGACAAAAGTGTTCTCCCTGAGTATGCACCGTTGCCAAAGTTCGTTGTGCCCAGACACCATGTGATGATCGGGTGTGATAAGCTCTACGTCCATCTACAACGGGTGGAAGCCAGTTTTGCACACGCATAATACTCAGGTTAAACTTGACGAGCCTAGCATATGCAGATATGGCATCGGAACACTGAGACCGAAAGGTCGAGCGTGAATCATATAGTAGATATGATCAACATAGTGATGTTCACCATCGAAAACCACCCCATTTCACGTGATGATCGGTTATGGTTTAGTTGATATGGATCACGTGATCACTTAGATGATTAGAGGGATGTCTATCTAAGTGGGAGTTCTTAAGTAATATGATTAATTGAACTTAAATTTATCATGAACTTAGTATCTGATAGTATTTTTGCTTATCTATGTTGTTGTAGATAGATGGCCCGTGTTGTTGTTCCGTTGAATTTTAATGCGTTCCTTGAGAAAGCAAAGTTGAAAGATGATGGTAGCAATTACACGGACTGGGTCCATAACTTGAGGATTATCCTCATTGCTGCATAGAAGAATTATGTCCTGGAAGCACCGCTGGGTGCCAGGCCTGCTGCAGATGCTGCTGACAATGTTAAGAATGTTTGGCAGAGTAAAGTTGATGACTACTCGATAGTTCAGTGTGCCATGCTTTACGGCTTAGAACCGGGACTTCAACGATGTTTTTAACGTCATGGAGCATATGAGATGTTCCAGGAGTTGAATTTAATATTTCAAGCAAATGCCCGGATTGAGAGATATGAAGTCTCCAATAAGGTCTATAGCTGCAAGATGGAGAAGAATAGTTCTGTCAGTGAGCATATACTCAAAATGTCTGGGTATCATAATCACTTGACTCAACTGGGAGTTAATCTTCCTATTGATAGTGTCATTGACAGAGTTCTTCAATCACTGCTACCAAGCTACAAAAGCTTCATGATGAACTATAATATGCAAGGGATGAATAAGACTATTCCCGAGCTCTTCGCGATGCTAAAGGCTGCGGAGGTAGAAATCAAGAAGGAGCATCAAGTGTTGATGGTCAATAAGAACACCAGTTTCAAGAAAAAGGGCAAAGGGAAGAAGAAGGGGAACTTCAAGAAGAACGGCAAACAAGTTGCTGCTCAGGAGAAGAAACCCAAGTTTGGACCTAAGCCTGAGACTGAGTGCTTCTACTGCAAACAGACTGGTCATTGGAAGCGGAACTGCCCCAAGTATTTGGCGGATAAGAAGGATGGAAAGGTGAACAACGGTATATGTGATATACATGTTATTGATGTGTACCTCACCAGAGCTCGCAGTAGCACCTGGGTATTTGATACTGGTTTTGTTGCTAATATTTGCAACTCAAAACAGGGACTACGGATTAAGCGAAGACTGGCTAAGGACGAGGTGACGATGCGCGTAGGAAATGGTTCCAAAGTCGATGTGATCACCATCGGCACGCTACCTCTACATCTACCTTCGGGATTAGTTTTAGACCTAAATAATTGTTATTTGGTGCCAACATTAAGCATGAACATTATATCTGGATCTTGTTTGATGCGAGACGGTTATTCATTTAAATCAGAGAATAATGTTTGTTCTATTTATATGAGTAATATCTTTTATGGTCATGCACCCTTAAAGAGTGGTCTATTCTTGTTGAATCTCGATAGTAGTGATTCACATATTCATAATGTTGAAGCCAAAAGATGCAGAGTTGATAATGATAGTGCAACTTATTTGTGGCACTGCCGTTTGGGTCATATTGGTATAAAACGCATGAAGAAACTCCATACTGATGGACTTTTGGAATCACTTGATTATGAATCACTTGGTACTTGCGAACCATGCCTTATGGGCAAGATGACTAAAACGCCGTTCTCCGGAACTATGGAGCGAGCAACAGATTTGTTGGAAATCATACATACTGATGTATGTGGTCCAATGAATATTGAGGCTCGCTGTCGGTGTCGTTATTTTCTCACCTTAATAGATGATTTCAGCAGATATGGGTATATCTACTTAATTAAACATAAGTCTGAAACATTTGAAAAGTTCAAAGAATTTTAGAGTGAAGTGGAAAATCATCGTAACAAGAAAATAATGTTTCTGCGATTTGATCGTGGAGGAGAATATGAGTTACGAGTTTGGCCTACATTTGAAACAATGCGGAATAGTTTCGCAACTCACGCCACCCGGAACACCACAACGTAATGGTGTGTCCGAACGTCGTAATCATACTTTACTAGATATGGTATGATCTATGATGTCTCTTACTGATTTACCGCTATCATTTCGGGGTTATGCTTTAGAGACGGCTGCATTCATGTTAAATAGGGCACCATCAAAATCCGTTGAGACGACGCCTTATGAACTATGGTTTGGCAACAAACAAAAGTTGTCGTTTCTTAAAGTTTGGGGCTGCGATGCTTTTGTGAAAAAGCTTCAACCTGATAAGCTCGAACCCAAATCGGAGAAATGTGTCTTCATAGGATACCCAAAGGAAACTATTGGGTACACCTTCTATCACAGATCCGAAGACAAGATATTCGTTGCTAAGAATGGATCCTTTCTAGAGAAGGAGTTTCTCTCGAAAGAAGTGAGTGGGAGGAAAGTAGAACTTGATGAGGTAACTGTATCTACTCCCTTATTGGAAAGTAGTTCACCACAGAAACCGGTTCCTATGACATCTACACCAATTGGTGAGGAAGCTAACGATGATGATCATGAAACTTTAGATCAAGTTACTACGAAACCTCGTAGGTCAACCAGAGCAAGATCCGCACCAAAGTGGTACGGTAATCCAGTTCTGGAGGTCATGTTACTTGACCATGATGAACCTACGAACTATGAGGAAGGGATGATGAGCCCAGATTCCGCAAAATGGTTTGAAGCCATGAAATCTGAGATGGGATCCATGTATGAGAACAAAGTGTGGACTTTGGTTGACTTGCCTATTGATCGGCAAGCCATCGAGAATAAATGGATCTTCAAGAAGAAGACAGACGCTGACGGTAATGTTACTGTCTACAAAGCTCGACTTGTTGCGAAAGGTTTTCGACAATTTCAAGGAGTTGACTACGATGAGACCTTCTCACCCGTAGCGATGCTTAAGTCCGTCCGAATCATGTTAGCAATTGCTGCGTTTTATGATTATGAAATTTGGCAAATGGATGTAAAGACTGCATTCCTGAATGGATTTTTGGAAGAAGAGTAGTATATGATGCAACCTAAAGGTTTTATCGATCCAAAGGGAGCTAACAAAGTGTGCAAGCTCCAGCGATTCATTTATGGACTAGTGCAAGCCTCTCGGAGTTGGAATAGACGTTTTGATAGTGTGATCAAAGCATATGGTTTTATACAGACTTTTGGAGAAGCCTGTATTTAAAAGAAAGTGAGTGGGAGCTCTGTAGCATTTCTAATATTATATGTGGATGACATATTGCTGATTGGAAATGATATAGAATTTCTGGATAGCATAAAAGGATACTTGAATAAGAGTTTTTCAATGAGAGACCTCAGTGAAGCTGCCTATATATTGGGCATCAAGATCTATAGAGATAGATCAAGACGCTTAATTGGACTTTCACAAAGCACATACCTTGATAAAGTTTTGAAGAAGTTCAAAATGGATCAAGCTAAGAAAGGGTTCTTGCCTGTGTTACAAGGTGTGAAGTTGAGTAAGACTCAATGTCCGACCACTGCAGAAGGTAGAGAGAAAATGAAAATTGTTCCCTATGCTTCAGCCATAGGCTCTATCATGTATGCAATGCTGTGTACCAGACCTGATGTGTGCCTTGCTATTAGTTTAGCAGGGAGGTACCAAAGTAATCCAGGAGTGGATCACTGGATAGCGGTCAACAACATCCTGAAGTACCTGAAAAGGACCAAGGATATGTTTCTCGTTTATGGAGGTGACAAAGAGCTCATCGTAAATGGTTACGTTGATGCAAGCTTTGACACTGATCCGGACGATTCTTACTTGCAAACCGGATACGTGTTTATATTAAACGGTCGAGCTGTCAGTTGGAGCAGTTCTAAACAGAGCGTCATGGCGGGATCTACATGTGAAGCGGAGTACATTGCTGCTTCGGAAGCAGCGAATGAAGGAGTCTGGATGAAGGAGTTCATATCCAATCTAGGTGTCATACCTAGTGCATCGGGTCTAATGAAAATGTTTTGTCACAATACTGGTGCAATTGCCTTGGCAAAGGAATCCAGATTTCACAAGAGAACCAAGCACATCAAGTGACGCTTCAACTCCATCCGGGATCAAGTCCAGGTGGGAGACATATAGATTTGCAAGATACATACGGATCTGAATGTTGCAGACCCATTTACTAAGCCTCTTCCACGAGCAAAACATGATCAGCACCAAGGCTCCATGGGTGTTAAAATCATTATTGTGTAATCTAGATTATTGACTCTAGTGCAAGTGGGAGACTGAAGTAAATATGCCATAGAGGCAATAATAAAGTTATTATTTATTTCCTTATTTCATGATAAATGCTTATTATTCATGCTAGAATTGTATCTGCTCCCTTATTGGAAAGTAGTTCATCACAGAAACCGGTTCCTGTGACACCTACACCAATTAGTGAGTAAGCTAATGATAATGATCATGAAACTTTAGATCAAGTTACTACCGAACCTCGTAGGTCAACCAGAGCAAGATCCGCACCAGAGTGGTAAGGTAATCCAGTTCTGGAGGTCATGTTACTTGACCATGATGAACCTACGAACTATGAGGAAGTGATGATGAGCCCAGATTCCGCAAAATGGCTTGAAGCCATGAAATCTGAGATGGGATCCATGTATGAGAACAAAGTGTGGACTTTGGTTGACTTGCCCGTTGATCGGCAAGACATCAAGAATAAATGGATCTCAAAGAAGAAGACAGACGCTGATGGTAATGTTACTATCTACAAAGCTCGACTTGTTGTTCGACAAGTTCAAGGAGTTGACTACGATGAGACCTGCTCACCCGTAGCGATGCATAAATCTGTCCGAATCATGTTAGCAATTGCCGCGTTTTATGATTATGAAATTTGGCAAATGGATGTAAAGACTGCATTCCTGAATGGATTTCTGGAAGAAGAGTTGTATATGATGCAACCTGAAGGGAGCTAACAAAGTGTGCAAGCTCCAGCGATCCATTTATGGACTAGTGCAAGCCTCTCGGAGTTGGAATAAATATTTTGATAGTGTGATCAAAGCATATGGTTTTATACAGACTTCTAGAGAAGCCTGTATTTACAAGAAAGTGAGTGGGAGATCTATAGCATTTCTAATATTATATGTGGATGACATATTGCTAATTGGAAATGATATAGTATTTCTGGATAGCATAAAAGGATACTTGAATAAGAGTTTTTCAATGAAAGACCTCGGTGAAGCTGCCTATATATTGGGCATCAAGATCGATAGAGATAGATCAAGACACTTAATTGGACTTTCACAAAGCACATACCTTGATAAAGTTTTGAAGAAGTTCAAAATGGATCAAGCTAAGAAAGGGTTCTTGCCTGTGTTACAAGGTGTGAAGTTGAGTAAGACTCAATGTCTGAGCACTGCAGAAGATAGAGAGAAAATGAAAAGTGTTCCCTATGCTTCAGCCATAGGCTCTATCATGTATGATATGTTGTGTACCAGACCTGATGTGTGCCTTGCTATTAGTTTAGCAGGGAGGTACCAAATTAATCCAGGAGTGGATCACTGGACAGCGATCAAGAACATCCTGAAGTAACTGAAAAGGACCAAGGATATGTTTCTCGTTTATGGAGGTGACAAAGAGCTCATCGTAAATAGTTACGTTGATGCAAGCGTTGACACTGATCCGGATGATTCTAAATCGCAAACCGGATACATGTTTATATTAAACGGTGGAGCGGTCAGTTGGAGCAGTTCTAAACAGAGCGTCATGGCGGGATCTACATGTGAAGAAGAGTACATTGCTGCTTCGGAAGTAGCGAATGAAGGAGTCTGGATGAAGGAGTTCATATCCGATCTAGATGTCATACCTAGTGCATCGGGTCCAATGAAAATCTTTTGTGACAATACTGGTGCAATTGTCTTGGCAAAGGAATCTAGATTTCACAAGAGAACCAAGCACATCAAGAGACGCTTCAACTCCATCCGGGATCTATTCTAGGTGGGAGACATAGATATTTGCAAGATACATACGGATCTGAATGTTGCAGACTCGTTGACTAAGCCTCTTCCTTGGGCAAAACATGATCAGCACCAAGGCTCCATGGGTGTTAAAATCATTACTGTGTAATCTAGATTATTGACTCTAGTGCAAGTGAGAGACTGAAGGAAATATGCCCTAGAGGCAATAATAAAGTTATTATTTATTTCCTTATTTCATGATAAATGTTTATTATTCATGCTAGAATTGTATTAACTAGAAACATAATACATGTGTGAATACATAGACAAATATAGTGTCACTAGTATGCCTCTACTTGACTAGCTCATTGATCAAAGATGGTTATGTTTCCTAACCATAGACATGAGTTGTTATTTGATCAATGAGATCACATCATTAGGAGGATGATGTGATTGACTTGACCATTCCGTTAGCTTAGCACTCGATCATTTGTTTTATTGCTATTGCTTTCTTCATGACTTATACATGTTCTTATGACTATGAGATTATGCAACTCCCGAATACTGGAGGAACACTTTGTGTGCTACCAAACATCACAACGTAACTGGGTGATTATAAAGGTGCTCTACAGGCGTCTCCGATGGTACTTGTTGAGTTGGCATAGATCAAGATTAGGATTTGTCACTCCGATCATCGGAGAGGTATCTCTAGGCCCTATCGGTAATACACATCACTATAAGCCTTGCAAGCATAAAACTAATGAGTTAGTTACGGGATGATGTATTACGGAGCGAGTAAAGAGACTCGCCGGTAACGAGATTGAACTAGGTATTGGGATACCGACGATCAAATCCCGGGCAAGTAACATACCGATGACAAAGAGAACAACGTATAGTGTTGTGCGGTTTGACCATAAAGTTCTTCATAGAATATGTAGGAACCAATATGAGCATCTAGGTTCCGCTATTGGTTATTGACCGAAAACGTGTCTCGGTCATGTCTACATAGTTCTCGAACCCGTAGGGTCCGCACGCTTAAAGTTCTGTGCTGATCGGTTTTATGAGTTTATATGTTTTGATGTACCGAAGGTAGTTCGGAGTCCCGAATGTGATCGTGGACATGACGAGGAGTCTCTAAATGGTCGAGACATAAAGATTAATATATTGGAAGCCTATATTTGGATATCGGAGGTGTTCCGGGTGAAATCGGGATTTTACCGGAGTACTGGGGGTTACCGGAACCCCCCCGGGGGTTTAATGGGCCAAGAAGGGCCTTAGTGGAAGAGAGGAGGGGCTGCCAGGGCAGGTCGCACACCCCTCTCCCTCTAGTCCGAATTGGACAAGGAGGGGGGGGGCGCCCTCCTTTCCTTCATCTCTCCCTCCTCCTTCCCCCTTCTCCTACTCCAACTAGGAAAGGAGGGAGTCCTACTCCCTGTGGGAGTAGGACTCCTCCTGGCGCGCCTCCTCCTGGCTGGCCGCCTCTCCCCCTTGCTTCTTTATATACGGGTGCAGAGGGGCACCTCTAGACACACAAGTTGATCATTGAGATCTCTCCAGCCGTGTGCGGTGCCCCCCTCCACCATAACCCACCTCGGTCATACTGTAGCGGTGTTTAGGCGAAGCCCTACTGCGGTAGCTTCATCAACATCATCACCATGCCATCGTGCTGACAAAACTCTTCCTCGAGCTCTACTAGATCGTGAGTTCGGAGGACATCACCAAGCTGAACGTGTGTTTACCACGGAGGTGCCGTACATTTGGTACTAATGATCGGTCGATCGTGAAGATGTACGACTACATCAACCGCGTTGTCATAACGCTTCCGCTTAATGGTCTACGAGGGTACATGGACGACACTCTCCCCTCTCATTGCTATGCATCATCATGATCCTGCGTGTGCGTAGGATTTTTTTTGAAATTACTACATTCCCCAACAGTGGCATCCAAGCCTGGTTTTATGCGTTGATGTTATATGCACGAGTAGAACACAAGTGAGTTGTGGGCGATACAAGTCATACTGCTTACCAGCATGTCATACTTTGGTTCGGCGGTATTGTTGGATGAAGCGGCCGGTACCGACATTACACGTACGCTTACGCGAGACTGGTTCTACCGACGTGCTTTTCACACAGGTGGCTGGTGGGTGTCAGTTTCTCCAACGTTAGTTGAACTAAGTGTGGCTACGCCCGGTCCTTGAGAAGGTTAAAACAACACCAACTTGACGAACTATCGTTGTGGTTTTGATGCGTAGGTAAGAACGGTTCTTGCTCGGCCCGTAGCAGCCATGTAAAACTTGCAACAACAAAGTAGAGGACATCTAACTTGTTTTTGCAGGGCATGTTGTGATGTGATATGGTCAAGACATGATGCTATATTTATTGTATGAGATGATCATGTTTTGTAACGGAGTTATCGACAACTGGTAGGATCCATATGGTTGTCACTTTATTGTATGCAATGCAATCGCCGTGTATTTGCTTTACTTTATCACTAAGCGGTAGCGATAGTCGTAGAAGCAATAGTTGGCGAGACGACAACGATGCTACGATGGAGATCAAGGTGTCGCGCCGGTGACGATGGTGATCATGACGGTGCTTCGGAGATGGAGATCACAAGCACAAGATGATGATGGCCATATCATATCACTTATATTGATTGCATGTGATGTTTATCCTTTATGCATCTTATTCTGCTTTGTTTGACAGTAGCATTATAAGATGATCTCTCACTAAATTTCAAGATAAAAGTGTTCTCCCTGAGTATGCACCATTGCCAAAGTTCGTCGTGCCGAGACACCACGTGATGATCGGGTGTGATAGGCTCTACGTCCATCTACAACGGGTGCAAGCTAGTTTTGCACACGCATAATACTCGGGTTAAACTTGACGAGCCTAGCATATGCAGATATGGCCTCAGAACACTGAGACCGAAAGGCCGAGCGTGAATCATATAGTAGATATGATCAACATAGTGATGTTCACCATTGAAAACCACCCCATTTCACGTGATGATTGGTTATGGTTTAGTTGATATGGATCACATGATCACTTAGATGATTAGAGGGATGTCAATCTAAGTGGGAGTTCTTAAGTAATATGATTAATTTAACTTAAATTTATCATGAACTTAGTACCTGATAGTATTTTTGCTTATCTATGTTGTTGTAGATAGATGGCCCGTGTTGTTGTTCCGTTGAATTTTAATGCGTTCCTTGAGAAAGCAAAGTTGAAAGATGATGGTAGCAATTACACGAACTGGGTCCGTAACTTGAGGATTATCCTCATTGCTGCACAGAAGAATTATGTCCTGGAAGCACTGCTGGGTGCCAGGCCTGCTGCAGATGGTGCTGACAATGTTAAGAACATTTGGCAGAGTAAAGCTGATGACTACTCGATAGTTCAGTGTGCCATGCTTTACGGCTTAGAACCGAGACTTCAACGACGTTTTGAACGTCATGGAGCATATGAGATGTTCCAGGAGTTGAAGTTAATATTTCAAGCAAATGCCTGGATTGAGAGATATGAAGTCTCCAATAAGTTCTATAGCTGCAAGATGGAGGAGAATAGTTCTGTCAGTGAGCATATACTCAAAATGTCTGGGGTATCATAATCACTTGACTCAACTGGGAGTTAATCTTCCTATTGATAGTGTCATTGACAGAGTTCTTCAATCAGTGCCACCAAGCTACAAAAGCTTCGTGATGAACTATAATATGCAAGGGATGAATAAGACTATACCCGAGCTCTTTGCGATGCTAAAGGCTGCGGAGGTAGAAATCAAGAAGGAGCATCAAGTGTTGATGGTCAATAAGACCACCAGTTTCAAGAAAAAGGGCAAAGGGAAGAAGAAGGGGAACGTCAATAAGAATGGCAAACAAGTTGCTGCTCAGGAGAAGAAACCCAAGTCTGGACCTAAGCCTGAGACTGAGTGCTCCTACTGCAAACAGACTGGTCACTTGAAGCGGAATTGCCCCAAGTATCTGGCGGATAAGAAGGATGGCAAGGTGAACAAAGGTATATGTGATATACATGTTATTGATGTGTACCTCACTAGAGCTTGCAGTAGCACCTGGGTATTTGATACTGGTTATGTTGCTAACATTTACAACTCGAAACAGGGACTACGGATTAAGCAAAGATTGGCTAAGGACAAGGTGACGATGCGCGTAGGAAATGGTTCCAAAGTCGATGTGATCGCCGTCGGCACGCTACCTCTACATCTACCTTCGGGATTAGTTTTAGACCTAAATAATTGTTATTTGGTGCCAACGTTAAGCATGAACATTGTATCTGGATCTTGTTTGATGCGAGACGGTTATTCATTTAAATCAGAGAATAATGGTTGTTCTATTTATATGAGTAATATCTTTTATGGTCATGCACCCTTAAAGAGTGGTCTATTCTTGTTGAATCTCGATAGTAGTGATACACATATTCATAATGTTGAAGCCAAAAGATGCAGAGTTGATAATGATAGTGCAACTTATTTGTGGCACTGCCGTTTGGGTCATATTGGTATAAAACGCATGAAGAAACTCCATACTGATGGACTTTTGGAATCACTGGATTATGAATCACTTGGCACTTGCGAACCATGCCTTATGGGCAAGATGACTAAAATGCCATTCTCCGGAAATAATACATACTGATGTATGTGGTCCGATGAATATTGAGGCTCGCTGCGGATATCGTTATTTTCTCACCTTCACAGATGATTTGAGCAGATATGGGTATATCTACTTAATGAAACATAAGTCTGAAACATTTAGAAGTTCAAAGAATTTCAGAGTGAAGTGGAAAATCATCGTAACAAGAAAATAAAGTTTTTGTGATCTGATCATGGAGGAGAATATTTGAGTTACGAGTTTGGCCTACATTTGAAACAATGTGGAATAGTTTCCCAACTTACACCACCTGGAACACCACAGCGTAATGGTGCGTTCGAACGTCGTAATCGTACTTTACTAGATATGGTACGATCTATGATGTCTCTTACTGATTTACCGCTATCATTTTGGGGTTATGCTTTAGAGACAGCTGCATTCACGTTAAATAGGGCACCATCAGAATCCGTTGAGACAACGCCTTATGAACTATGGTTTGGCAAGAAACCAAAGTTTTCGTAGGAACCTGATAAGCTTGAACCCAAATCAGAGAAATGTGTCTTCATAGGATACCCAAAGGAAACTATTGGGTACACCTTCTATCACAGATCCGAAGACAAGATATTCGTTGCTAAGAATGGATCCTTTCTAGAGAAGGAGTTTCTCTCGAAAGAAGTGAGTGGGAGGAAAGTAGAACTTGATGAGGTAACTGTATCTACTCCCTTATTGGAAAGTAGTTCACCACAGAAACCGATTCCTATGACATCTACACCAATTGGTGAGGAAGCTAACGATGATGATCATGAAACTTTAGATCAAGTTACTACGGAACCTCGTAGGTCAACCAGAGCAAGATCCGCACCAAAGTGGTACGGTAATCCAGTTCTGGAGGTCATGTTACTTGACCATGACGAACCTACGAACTATGAGGAAGGGATGATGAGCCCAGATTCCGCAAAATGGTTTGAAGCCATGAAATCTGAAATGGGATCCATGTATGAGAACAAAGTGTGGACTTTGGTTGACTTGCCTGTTGATCGGCAAGCCATCGAGAATAAATGGATCTTCAAGAAGAAGACAGACGCTGACGGTAATGTTACTGTCTACAAAGCTCGACTTGTTGCGAAAGGTTTTCGACAATTTCAAGGAGTTGACTACGATGAGACCTTCTCACCCGTAGCGATGCTTAAGTCCGTCCGAATCATGTTAGCAATTGCTGCGTTTTATGATTATGAAATTTGGCAAATGGATGTAAAGACTGCATTCCTGAATGGATTTTTGGAAGAAGAGTAGTATATGATGCAACCTAAAGGTTTTATCGATCCAAAGGGAGCTAACAAAGTGTGCAAGCTCCAGAGATTCATTTATGGACTAGTGCAAGCCTCTCGGAGTTGGAATAGACGTTTTGATAGTGTGATCAAAGCATATGGTTTTATACAGACTTTTGGAGAAGCCTGTATTTACAAGAAAGTGAGTGGGAGCTCTGTAGCATTTCTAATATTATATGTGGATGACATATTGCTGATTGGAAATGATATAGAATTTCTGGATAGCATAAAAGGATACTTGAATAAGAGTTTTTCAATGAGAGACCTCAGTGAAGCTGCCTATATATTGGGCATCAAGATCTATAGAGATAGATCAAGATGCTTAATTGGACTTTCACAAAGCACATACCTTGATAAAGTTTTGAAGAAGTTCAAAATGGATCAAGCTAAGAAAGGGTTCTTGCCTGTGTTACAAGGTGTGAAGTTGAGTAAGACTCAATGTCCGACCACTGCAGAAGGTAGAGAGAAAATGAAAATTGTTCCCTATGCTTCAGCCATAGGCTCTATCATGTATGCAATGCTGTGTACCAGACCTGATGTGTGCCTTGCTATTAGTTTAGCAGGTAGGTACCAAAGTAATCCAGGAGTGGATCACTGGATAGCGGTCAACAACATCCTGAAGTACCTGAAAAGGACCAAGGATATGTTTCTCGTTTATGGAGGTGACAAAGAGCTCATCGTAAATGGTTACGTTGATGCAAGCTTTGACACTGATCCGGACGATTCTTACTCGCAAACCGGATACGTGTTTATATTAAACGGTCGAGCTGTCAGTTGGAGCAGTTCTAAACAGAGCGTCATGGCGGGATCTACATGTGAAGCGGAGTACATTGCTGCTTCGGAAGCAGCGAATGAAGGAGTCTGGATGAAGGAGTTCATATCCAATCTAGGTGTCATACCTAGTGCATCGGGTCTAATGAAAATGTTTTGTCACAATACTGGTGCAATTGCCTTGGCAAAGGAATCCAGATTTCACAAGAGAACCAAGCACATCAAGTGACGCTTCAACTCCATCCGGGATCAAGTCCAGGTGGGAGACTTATAGATTTGCAAGATACATACGGATCTGAATGTTGCAGACCCATTTACTAAGCCTCTTCCATGAGCAAAACATGATCAGCACCAAGGCTCCATGGGTGTTAAAATCATTATTGTGTAATCTAGATTATTGACTCTAGTGCAAGTGGGAGACTGAAGTAAATATGCCGTAGAGGCAATAATAAAGTTATTATTTATTTCCTTATTTCATGATAAATGCTTATTATTCATGCTAGAATTGTATTAACCGGAAACATAATACATGTGTGAATACATAGACTAACATAGTGTCACTAGCATGCCTCTACTTGACTAGCTCAATGATCAAAGATGGTTAAGTTTCCTAACCATAGACATGAGTTGTTATTTCATCAATGAGATCACATCATTAGGAGAATGATGTGATTGACTTGACCCATTCCGTTAGCTTAGCACTCGATCGTTTGTTTACTGCTATTGCTTTCTTCATGACTTATACATGTTCTTATGACTATGAGATTATGCAACTCCCGAATACCAAGGAACACTTTGTGTTCTACCAAATGTCACAACGTAACTGGGTGATTATAAAGGCGCTCTATAGGTGTCTCCGATGGTACTTGTTGAGTTGGCATAGATCAAGATTAGGATTTGTCACTCCGATCGTCGAAGAGGTATCTCTGGGCCCTCTCGGTAATACACATCACTATAAGCCTTGCAAGCATGATAACTAATGAGTTAGTTACGGGATGATGTATTATGGAACGAGTAAAGAGACTCGCCAGTAACGAGATTGAACTAGGTATTGGGATACCAACGATCAAATCTCGGGCAAGTAACATAGCGATGACAAAGAGAACAATGTATAGTGTTGTGCGGTTTGACCGATAAAGTTCTTCGTAGAATATGTAGGAACCAATACGAGCATCCAGGTTCCGCTATTGGTTATTGACTGCAAACGTGTCTCGGTCATGTCTACATAGTTCTCAAACCCGTAGGGTCCGCACGCTTAAAGTTCTGTGATGATCTGTTTTATTAGTTTATATGTTTTGATGTACTGAAGGTAGTTCGGAGTTCCGGATGTGATCATGGACATGACGAGGAGTCTCCAAATGGTCGAGACATAAATATTTATATATTGGAAGCCTATATTTGGATATCAGAAGTGTTTTGGGTGAAATCGGGATTTTACCGGAGTACCGGGGGTTACCGGAACCCCCCGAGGGTTTAATGGGCCAAGATGGGCCTTAGTGGAAGAGAGGAGGGGCTGCCAGGGCAGGCTGCGCGCCCCCTCTCCCTCTAGTCCGAATTGGACAAGGAGGGGGGGGGGCGCCCCCTTTCCTTCCTCTCCCCCTCATCCTCCCCCTTCTCCTACTCCAACTAGGAAAGGAGGGAGTCCTACTCCCTGTGGGAGTAGGACTCCTCCTAGCGCGCCTCCTCCTAGCCAGCCACCTCTCCCCCTTGCTCCTTTATATACGGGGGCAGGGGGCACCTCTAGACACACAAGTTGATCATTGCAATCTCTCCAGCCGTGTGCAGTGCCCCCTCCACCATAATCCACCTCGTTCATACTGTAGCGGTGTTTAGGCGAAGCCCTGCTGCGGTAGCTTCATCAACATCGTCACCACGCTGCCATGCTGACGAAACTCTTCCCCGAACCCTACTGGATCGTGAGTTCGCGGGACGTCACCGAGCTGAACGTGTGCTGAACGCGGAGGTGCCGTACGTTCGGTACTGAGGATCGGTCGATCGTGAAGACGTACGACTACATCAACCGCGTTGTCATAACGCTTCCGGTTAACGGTCTACGAGGGTACGTGGACGACACTCTCCCCTCTCATTGCTATGCATCACCATGATCCTGCGTGTGCGTAGGATTTTTTTGAAATTACTACGTTCCCCAACATTTTATACTAGTTCCGTTGCTAATATTTGCAACTCGAAACAGGGGCTACAGATTAAGTGAAGATTGGCTAAGGACGAGGTGACGATGCGCGTGGGAAATGGTTCCAAAGTCGATGTGATCGCGGTTGGCACACTACCTCTACATCTACCTTCGGGATTAGTTTTAGACCTCACTAATTGTTGTTTGGTGCCAGCGTTAAGCATGAACATTATATCTGGATCTTGTTTGATGCGAGACGGTTATTCATTTAAATCTGAGAATAATGGTTGTTCTATTTATATGAGTAATATATTTTATGGTCATTCACCCTTGAAGAGTGGTCTATTTTTGATGAATCTCGATAGTAGGGATACACATATTCATAATATTGAAGCTAAAAGATGCAGATTTGATAATGATAGTGCAACTTATTTGTGGCACTGCCGTTTAGGTCATATTGGTGCAAAGCGCATCAAGAAACTCCATTCTGATGGACTTTTGGAATCACTTGATTATGAATCACTTGGTACTTGTGAACCATGCCTCATGGGAAAGATGACTAAAACATCATTCTCCGGAACTATGGAGCGAGCAACAGATTTGTTGGTAATCATACATACTGATGTATATGGTCCGATGAATGTAGAGGCTCGCGGCGGGTATCGTTATTTTCTCACCTTCACAGATGATTTGAGCAGATTTGGGTATATCTACTTGATGAAACATAAGTCTGAAACATTTGAAAAGTTCAAAGAATTTCAGAGTGAAGTGGAAAATCATGGTAACAAGAAAATAAAATTTCTACGATCTAATCATGGAGGAGAATATTTGAGTTATGAGTTTGGTCTTCATTTGAAACAATTTGGAATAGTTTCGCAACTCACGCCACCCGGAACACCACATGGTAATGGTGTGTCTGAACGTCGTAATCGTACTTTACTAGATATGGTGCGATCTATGATGTCTCTTACTGATTTACCACTATCATTTTGGGGTTATGCTTGAGAGACCGCTGCATTCACGTTAAATAGGGAACCATCTAAATCCGTTGAGACGACGCCCTATGAACTGTGGTTTGGCAAGAAACCAAAATTGTTGTTTCTTAAAGTTTGGGGCTGCGATGCTTATGTGAAAAATCTTCAACCTGATAAGCTCGAACCCAAATCGGAGAAATGTGTCTTCATGGGAAACCCAAAGGAGACTGTTGGGTACACCATCTATCACAGATCCAAAGGCAAGACATTCGTTGCTAAGAATGGATCCTTTCTAGAGAAGGAGTTTCTCTCGAAAGAAGTGAGTGGGAGGAAAGTAGAACCTGATGAGGTAATTGTACCTGCTCCCTTATTGGAAAGTAGTTCATCACAGAAATCTGTTCCTGTGACTCCTACACCAATTAGTGAGGAAGCTAATGATGAAGATCATGTAACTTCAGATCAAGTTACTACCGAACCTCGTAGGTCAACCAGAGTAAGATCCACACCAGAGTGGCACGGTAATCCTGTTCTGGATGTCATGTTACTTAACCATGACGAACCTACGAACTATGAGGAAGCGATGATGAGCCCAGATTCCGCAAAATGGGTTGAGGCCATGAAATCTGAGATGGGATCCATGTATGAGAACAAAGTATGGACTTTGGTTGACTTGCCGGATGATCGGCAAGCCATTGAGAATAAATGGGGCTTCAAGAAGAAGACTTATGCTGGCGGTAATGTTACTATCTACAAAGCTCGACTTATTGCGAAAGGTTTTCGACAAATTCAAGGAGTTGACTATGATGAGACCTTCTCACCCATAGCAATGCTTAAGTTCGTCCGAATCACATTAGCAATTGTCGCATTTTATGATTCTGAAATTTGGCAAATGTATGTAAAAACTGCATTCCTGAATGGATTTCTGGAAGAAGAGTTGTATATGATGCAACATGAAGGTTTAATCGATCCAAAGGGTGCTAACAAAGTGTGCAAGCTCCAGCGATCCATCTATGGACTGGTGCAAGCATCTCAGAGTTGGAATAAACGTTTTGATAGTGTGATCAAAGCATATGGTTTTATACAGACTTTTGGAGAAGCCTATATTTACAAGAAAGTGAGTGGGAGCTCTGTAGCATTTCTAATATTATATGTGGATGACATATTGTTGATTGGAAATGATATAGAATTTCTTGATAGCATAAAAGGATACTTGAATAAGAGTTTTTCATTGAAAGACCTCAGTGAAGCTGCTTATATATTGGGCATCAAGATCTATAGAGATAGATCAAGACGCCTAATTGGACTTTCACAAAGCACATACCTTGATAAAGTGTTGAAGAAGTTCAAAATGGATCAAGCAAAGAAAGGGTTCTTGCCTCTGTTACAAGGTGTGAAGTTGAGTTAGACTCAATGCCCGACCACTACAAAAGATAGAGATAAAATGAAAGACGTTCCCTATGCTTCATCCATAGGCTCTATCATGTATGCAATGCTATGTACCAGACCTGATGTGTGCCTTGCTATTAGTTTAGCAGGGAGGTACCAATGTAATCCAGGAGTGGATCATTTGACAGCGGTCAAGAACATCATGAAATACCTGAAAAGGACTAAGGATATGTTTCTCGTTTATGGAGGTGACAAAGAGCTCGTCGTAAATGGTTATGTCGATGCAAGCTTTGACACTAATCAGGATGACTCTAAGTCACAAACGGGATACGTATTTTTATTGAACGGTGGAGCTGTTAGTTGGTGCAGTTCTAAGCAAAGAGTCGTGGCGGGATCTACATGTGAAGCGGAGTACATAGTTGCTTCGGAAGCAACAAATGAAGGACTCTGGATGAAGGAATTCATATCCGATCTAGGTGTCATACCTAGTGCATCAGGTCCAATGAAAATCATTTGTGACAATACTGGTGCAATTGCCTTGGCAAAGGAATCTAGATTTCACAAAAGAACCAAGCACATCAAGAGACGCTTCAACTCCATCCGCGATCAAGTCAAAGAGGGAGACATAGAGATTTGCAAGATACATACGGATTTGAATATTGCAGACCCGTTGACTAAGCCTCTCTCACGAGCAAAACATGATCAACACCAAGACTCCATGGGTGTTAGAATAATTACTGTGTAATCTAGATTATTGACTCTAGTGCAAGTGGGAGACTGAAGGAAATATGCCCTAGAGGCAATAATAAAGTTGTTATTTATATTTCATTATATCATGATAAATGTTTATTATCCATGCTAGAATTGTATTAACCGGAAACTTAGTACATGTGTGAGTACATAGACAAACAGAGTGTCGCTAGTTTGCCTCTACTTGACTAGCTCGTTGAATCAACGATGGTTATGTTTCCTAACCATAGACATGAGTTGTCATTTGATTAACGGGATCACATCATTAGATAATGATGTGATTGACTTAACCCATCCGTTAGCTTAGCACGATGATCGTTTAGTTTGTTGCTATTGCTTTCTTCATGTCTTATACATGTTCCTATGACTATGAGATTATGCAACTCCCGAGTACCGGAGGAACACTTTGTGTGATACCAAACGTCACAACATAACTGGGTGATTATAAAGGTGCTCTACAGGTGTCTCAGATGGTGCTTGTTGAGTTCGCATAAATCGAGGTTAGGATTTGTCACTCCGATTGTCGGAGAGGTATCTCTAGGCCCTCTCGGTAATGTACATCACTATAAGCCTTGCAAGCAATGTAGCTAATGAGTTAGTAACATGATGTAGCATTACAGAACGAGTAAAGAGACTTGCCCGTAACGAGATTGAACTAGGTATTGAGATACCGACGATCGAATCTCTGGCAAGTAACATACCGATGACAAAGGGAACAACATATGTTGTTATGCGGTTTGACTGATAAAGATCTTCGAGGAATATGTAGGAGCCAATATGAGCATCCAGGTTCCGCTATTGGTTATTGACCAGAGACGAGTCTCGGTCATGTCTACATAGTTCTCGAACCCGTAGGGTCCGCATGCTTAACGTTCGGTGACGATCATTATTATGAGTTTATGTGTTTTGATGTACCAAAGGTAGTTCGGAGTCCTGGATATGATCACGGATATGACGAGGAGTCTCGAAATGGTCGATACATAAAGATCGATATATTGGATGACTATATTTGGACATCGGAAGGGTTCCGAGCAAGTTCAGACAAATACCGGAGTACTGGGGGGTTATCGGAACCCCCTGGGGAGTGTAATGGGCCTATTGGGCCTTAGTGGAGAACAGGAGGGGCGGCCAGGGCAGGCCGTGCGCCCCCTCTCCCTCTAGTCTAAATTGGACAAGGAGGGGGGCACCCCCTTTCCTTCCCCCTCTCTCCTCCTTCCCTCTCTCCCACTCCTACTCTTGGAAGGGTTGGATTCCTACTCCCGGTGGGAGTAGGACTCCCCTTGGGGCGCGCCTAGGAGGGCCGACCTCTCCCCCTCCTCCACTCCTTTATATATGAGGGAGGGGGACACCCCATACACACAAGTTGATCAATTGATCTTTTAGCCGTGTGTGGTGCCCCCCTCCACCATAATCCACCTCGGTCATATCATAGCGGTGCTTAGGCGAAGCCCTGCGTCAGTAGCATCATCATCACCGTCATCACACCGTCATGTTGACAGAACTCTCCCTCGAAGCTCTGCTGGATCGGAGTTCGTGGGACATCACCGAGCTGAACGTGTGCTGAACTCAGAGGTGCCGTACGTTTGGTACTTGGATCGGTTGGATCGTGAAGACGTACGACTACATCAATCGCGTTCTCATAACACTTCAGCTTACGGTCTACGAGGGTACGTAGACGATACTCACCCCTCTCGTTGCTATGCATCACCATGATCTTGCGTGTGCATAGGAATTTTTTTAAATTACTGCGTTCCCCAACACCATTGTATGTGAACGTAGAGCTTATCACACCCGATCATCACGTGGTGTCTCGGCACGACGAACTGTCGCAACAGTGCATACTCAGGGAGAACACTTATACCTTGAAATTTAGTGAGAGATCATCAACTAAGCAAAATAAGATGCATAAAGGATAAACATCACATGCAATCAAAGTATGTGACATGATATGGCCATGATCATCTTGCGCCTTTGATCTCCGTCTCCAAAGTACCGTCATTATCTCTATCGTCACCGGCATGACACCATGATCTCCATCATCTTGATCTCTATCAATTTTTCGTCACATGGTCGTCTCGCCAACTATTACTCTTGCAACTATTGCTATCGCATAGCGATAAAGTAAGGCAATTGTTTGGCGCTTGCATCTTATGCAATAAAGAGACAACCATAAGGCTTCCGCTAGTTGCCGATAACTTCAACAAAACATGATAATCTCATACAACAACTTATATCTCATCACGTCTTGACCATATCACATCAGAACAAGCCCTGCAAAAACAAGTTAGACCTCCTCTACTTTGTTGTTGCAAGTTTTACATGGCTCCAACGAGCTGAGCAAGAACCGTTCTTACCTACGCATCAAAAACCACAATGCGGTATAGTGATTGCTTTTTAATCTTCAAAAAGAACCCCGTTCATTGAATCCGATTCAACTAAAGTTGGAGAAACAGACACGCACTAGCCACCTGTGTGCGAAGCACGTCGATAGAACTAGTCTCGTGTAAGCGTACGCGTAATGTCGGTCTGAGCCGCTTCATCCGACAATACCACTGAATCAAGAATCAACTAGTGACGACAAGCAATATGTATATACCCATGCCCACAACTCCTTTGTGTTCTACTCGTGCATATAACATCTACGCATAGACCTGGCTCGGATACCACTGTTGGGGAACGCAGTAATTTCAAAAATTTCCTACGCACATGCAAGATCATGGTGATGCATAGCAACGAGAGGGGAGAGTATCGTCTAGATACCCTCATAGACCATAAGAGGAAGCGTTATGACAACGCGGTTGATGTAGTTGTACGTCTTCACAATCAAACGATCTAGTACCGAAGATATGACACCTCCGCTATCTGAACATGTTTGGCTCGGTGACGTCCCGCGAACTCACGATCCAGTAGAGCTTTGAGGGAGAGCTTCGGCAGCATGACGGTGTGATGACGGTGATGATGTTGCTACCGGAACAGGGCTTCGCCTAAGCACCGCTATGATATTACCGAGGTGGATTATGGTGGAGGGGGCACCGCACACGACTAAAGATCAATGATCAACTTTTGTGTCAATGGGGTGCCCTGTAACACCCCGGATGTAACTTTCCCAATTTGTACTCCAACTCTTGCCGTTTCCGGCGTTAAGTTATTTTATTTTCTCGGGTTCGGGTTTTTGTCTCCGTGTGTTGTCATCGTTGCCATGCATATCATATCATGTCATCATGTGCATTGCATTTGCATACGTGTTCGTCTCATGCATTCGAGCATTTTCCCCGTTGCCCGTTTTGCATTCCGGTGCTTCGTTCTCCTCTGGTGGTCATTTCTACCTTTCTTTCGTGTGTGGGGATTATACATTTCCGGATTGGACCGAGACTTGCCAAGCGGCCTTGGTTTACTACCGGTAGACCGCCTGTCAAGTTTCGTATCATTTGGACTTCGTTTGATACTCCAACGGTTAACCGAGGGACCGAAAAGGCCTCGTGTGTGTTGCAGCCCAACACCCCTCCAATTTGGCCCAAAACCCACCTAAGCCTTCTCCATCATCTAGAGCGTTCGATCACGATCGCGTGGCCGAAAACCGCACCTCATTTGGACTCTCCTAGCTCCCACTATGCCTATAAATAGGTCCTCCTCGAAAAATCCGGATCCCCCTCATCCAAAACCCTAAAAATCGTCTCCGCGCCGGCTGGACACGTCCGTCCGGGCCGGACACTTCTGCCACCGCCAACCAGCTGCCGCCACATGGCCCGGGCGCGCCCCACATCGCCGCCGAACTCCACGCGGGCCCG
>NC_057809.1:354798059-354805568 GCF_018294505.1 Triticum aestivum
CGCGCACCTCTGCCGCCTCTGCCCCTCGCCGGCGCTGCGCCCACGGCCCGCGCCCTCCGCCGCCTTGTCGCCCACTCGTCGCCACACTCCTCCACCGCTCGCCGGAGCTTCGTCGCCGACGCCGCCATGTCGCCAGAGCTAGATCTGGTCTGGGTGGATGAGATCCACCAGGACGGGAACCAAACGCCGCGCCCACGTCATGGATCTCCTTGTCCCGCTCGCCCTCGTCCCGCGTTGACTTTCGCGGAGGGTATAATTTCCACTAAGTCCTAGATCTGTGATGATTTAATGCCCTGTTCATTGCATCATGACTTCTCACCCGTAGCTCCGTTTTGCATGCATAATATGTCAAAATTTTCATCATGATGTGCTCTTCATTTTGTTCCATTGCACCATGCTTGTTTGAGTCCATCCTTATGCCCTAATTGTTGATGCAAGAGTGCTATAAAATGTTAGGTGCTGATTCTTATCAGTTTATGAGCATTTGTCATTTTTACCATGATTATTGTGTGCTGCATATGGGCATGAGCTCTACATGTGTTTTGGGCTCTGCCATGCCATCTTTACAGGGGTGTATGCCATGTATTTTTCTAATATTGCTGATTTCAGGGACTTAGAATTTCACTAAGTCATTTCCCTGCTGTTATTTTTATGCCATGTATTCATGTTGCTACAGAGTGATCCATGCTTCTTTTCAGTATGTTCAGTAAGGATGATTTTGACATATGGTTGTGCTCTATCCATCCATGCCGATGTTTGCATTTATGGAGTGACCTAGCATGACTCAATCTTGCTCTACTTTTGCTATAAAATGTTCCTAACAGATTGCTTACGTGTTAATCAATTTTGCCAAGGCTGTTGTAGTTGATCCATGCATGCTATGAGTTTGTTCTTGGTTTGGTTAGCTTCATGAACATGTCTTCTTGCTGGTAGTATGATTACATGGGTGCCATCATATCTTCTGATCCGTTTTGGCTTATGGTCAGTAAGGGACTTTTGTTATATGCTTTGAGTAGATTCATGCCATGCCTTGTATTGCTATGATCTGATCCTGTAGCATGTTGTTATCTTGCTCTAAACATTGCTTCCTGATGTTAATTCCTGGCATGTTAGTATTTTCACTAAGTCTGTGATGCTGATATCTTTTGCACTTTTGCCATGCTTGTTTGAACCTGCTCTTGTGTGATTTAGCCGTAGCTCAGTGTTCATCTTTTGTCAAGAATCTTGAGTAGATCATTGCCATGTGCTTTGTTGCTATGTTGGAGTGCAGTAGCTTAGCTTCTTGTTGCATTCTAGATGGCATCATGCTGTTAATCGCAGAATTGTGCCATCCTTGTTTTGCTTGCCATTTGCAAACCGTGCATCTGATTCCGTTGATCTTTATATCAATTTCGACCGAAATCAACTCATCTTTCCAGCGGCGTACTTGGTTTGCCAAGTTGCGGCCTGATTCAATCTTTTCCTTCCGGAGCATGCATATGCATTGCATATTACATCCCGCATATCATGTCATGTTTTGCATCATGTTGCTTGTGCATTGCACCCTGTTTGATTGTTGTTTCCTTGTCTTGTGTTCTTGCTTTGGGCGGGAGACGAGTATGTGTTCGAGGAACCCGTTAAGTATGCTTACAAGGATCAGGCTTTCGTCAACTCAGAGAACTTTGCAGGCAAGATGACCATACCTTTGAAATCACTTCTATCTTTGCTTGCTAGTTGCTCGCTCTATTGCTATGCCACAATACCTACCACTTGATATATCATGCCTCCCACTTTGCCATGTCAGCCTCTAATCCACCTTTCCTAGCAAACCGTTGTTTGGCTATGTTACCGCTTTGCTCAGCCCCTCTTATAGCGTTGCTAGTTGCAGGTGAAGTTGGAGTTTGTTCCATGTTGCAACATGGATATGTTGGGATATCACAATATCTCTTATTTTAATTAATGCATCTATATACTTGGTAAAGGGTGGAAGGCTCGGCCTTATGCCTGGTGTTTTGTTCCACTCTTGCCGCCCTAGTTTCCGTCATACCGGTGTTATGTTCCTTGATTTTGCATTCCTTACACGGTTGGGTGTTATCGGGACCCCTTGACAGTTTGCTTTGAATGAAACTCCTCCAGCAAGGCCCAACCTTGGTTTTACCATTTGCCTCACCACCACCTACTTTTCCCTTGGGAGTCGCACTCCCGAGGGTCATCTTTATTTTAAGCCCCCCCCGGGCCAATGCTTGTCTAACTGTTGGTCTGAACTAGAGTCCTTTGCAGTGCCACCTCGGGGAAACTTGAGGGCTGGTTTTAGTTGTACGGAGCGCTCATCCGGTGTTGCCCTGAGAACGACACTGAGAACGACATATGTGCAACTCCTATCAGAATGTCGGCGCATAGGGCGGTCTTGCTGGTCTTGTTTTACCATTTTCGAAATGTCTTGTAACCGGGATTCCGAGCCTGATCGGGTCTTCCTGGGAGAAGGAATATCCTTCGTTGACCATGAGAGCTTGTGATGGGCTAAGTTGGGACACCCCTGCAGGGTTTTAAACTTTTGAAAGCCGTGCCCGTGGTCATGGGCAGATGGGAATTTGTTAATGTCCGGTTGTAGAAAACTTGAAACTTAACTTAATTAAAGTGCATCAGCCGCGTGTGTAGCCGTGATGGTCTCTTTCCAGTGGAGTCCGGGAAGTGAACACAGTTCTTTTGTTATGCTTGAATGTAAGTAGTTTCAGGATCACTTCTTGATCACTTCTAGTTCACGACTGTGCTTTGCTTCTCTTCTCGCTCTTATTTGCGTAAGTTAGCCACCATATATGCTTAGTGCTTGCCGCAACTCCACCTCACTACCCTTTCCTACCCATAAGCTTAAATAGTCTTGATCTCGCGGGTGTGAGATTGCTGAGTCCTCGTGGCTCACAGATACTTCCAAATAGTTTCAGGTGCTGATGATATCAGGGCAGGTGACGCAACCCAACTCAAGTGGGAGCTCGATGAAGATCTTAACCGTTGTCCTGTTTCGTTTCCTGTTGATCATTAGTGGAGCCCAGTCTGGACGATCGGGGATCTAGCATTAGGGGTTGTCTTTCTTTATTTGGTTCCATAGTCGGACCTTGATTGTATTTTGGTTGATGTAATGCTATATTCATGTATTGTGTGAAGTGGCAATTGTAAGCCAACTCGTTATCCCTTTCTTATTCAGTACATGGGATGTGTAAAGATTACCCCTCTTGCGACATGCCTACCATGTGGTTATGCCTCTAAGTCGTGCTCCGACACGTGGGAGATATAGCCGCATCGTGGGTGTTACAAGTTGGTATCAGAGCCTTCCCCGACTTAGGAGCCCCTCTACTTGATCGAATCGTTGGCGTTGTTGATTCTAGAAAAATGTTTTGAGTCTTATAGGATTATATATATCAGAGAGTAGGATTCTTTTTACTCTTCAGTCCCTTCGTCGCTCTGGTGATGCCTCCTGACGTAGAGTTTTGACCCTTCTCTTCTCAAATTTCACTAAAAAAATTAGGATCATGCGGGTATCTTGGAATCGTTCCGATGGTTTTGTGACGAGAACATTGTTCTTGGTGCCTCCTAACATTTAGGGGTTGTGGCAGTGTCCCGGGGAGTTGAGCTCCGAGGTGTTGTCGTCACAATTTTATCGTTGCAGTTCTGGAATACCTGAGTTCGCCGACATCGAAAATCTCTTTTATGCAGTTGTTGGTGAGATAACCTCGACGCCTCCCAGTACTGGGGCGGGAGTTCGGGAGTATTGCCATAACTCGTATAACGGATGTTTTTCGAAGGTTGAGGTAAACGATTTCCGAAGGTTTTCTTGGTTATGTGTTGAAGGATGGATAAAGCTGGATGTAGAATTTATTAGTTTTGGGTGAGATATTATGCTTCCCCTGTATCCCCAACACCTGATTGCACAACTAGAAAATTTCGGGAGTTTATAAGTGAGAATTCAAGTAGCTCCTAGGATATCTTTCCGACAGATGCATGATATGAGATTGGGGTTCGATGTCTAGTGGTCCGCCCATCCACGGTTGGTTTTACAGTGGTCTCGTTGTGTCTTAATGAGTCCTTGGCCATGCTGACTCGGGGATGCTTCGTATGTCATGTGCACTGCCTTGTACATGATGGTGTTGTATGATCGAGCCCGTGTGGGCCCCACCATGAAAACTTCGGACGATATCTCTATTATATGTTTGTTCCGGCTTATTTTGCAAGCCAATCCTTTGTTTTTGTTTTGAGTTGTGGTATTCGTGTTGCTTCAATGTCAAATGTTGATTCCATACCTTGCCTAAGCGGCGTTCTCATATTTCTATGTGGATACTAATCCTTCATGATAATCGAGATTGTGATGTCAATCCTTTTCAACGGGTGTGTTTCTCTTAAAGATGATCCTATCATTTTTCCCATTCGCAAGATCCAATCTCAGTTTTCGTCAATGGTGTTTGTTTCATCCGTCTCCAAGTTGTCTTTGTTTTCCTACCCTCCCACCCTTTCTTTTTCTTCATGGAGCCAGAATTCTTAATCAAGTGTCCATCTTATTGTTGTGAAGTCTCTCCATTCTTTTACGTCAATGTTATTATCCGGTGATTTTCAGGAAGATACTAAAGGAGCCTCAAGTTCATCATTCTTTGTTCTTTTCCTTCTCTAGTGGTTTCAATGCAAGCTTTCGGTGTCGATCGTATCTTTTTCTTTGGTTCACATGCTTTCCATGTTGGAAGTCCTTACGGAAGACTCTCTTATTTATTCACCTCTCGCTATTCAATTGTTCCGGAGTGCCGAAGATATCTCAGAAGATTCACGATTTCATTCCCGATCCGTTCAAGTTATTACGAGGGTGTTATCTCATTCAAGCCATTTAAATCAACCGGTGCAATCTCTCTTTTAAAACGTTCAACGGTGTATCTTTTGATTGGGCCCATAACACACAGGCCTTTTCCCAGGATCTTACCTGACTCTTCTAATTTTACCAGAGCTATTCTCAAATCTTTCAAAGTTTGACATAAGAATGAATTATCATCAGCCAAATGCCTTCTCCAATATCTTTAACATTCTTTTCATCGTTGGTACAACCTTTCTATTCGTCATCCCGGCGTATCTCAACAACTCATGGTGGTGTTTCTTATCGTCATTCTCAACATTTGAAGACCGAAGAAGAGTTTTCCCCTAAATCTTGCTCCTTTTTTCAAGATTCATGGTTCTAGCTTATTGCCATTCTCTTATAATTGTTTTCGATTGTGAGAATTCTTTTTACCTATCCGGAGCAATTCACGAGCCTTTTCAGTTTGATTCGTCCAAAGTCCATCATCTCAGGATTATTCATCTCAGCTTTCTGCTATCATTCTCCAAATCTTACCGGTGCATCATTCAAGTATTCTCTAATCAGTTCGTGAGCTCTTCGTTCTCGTGCATCTTGATTCTCTCTAGTATCTTCATTCGCTTTCTAGTTCGTATGGTGGTTCGTTCAACATTTCTTTTCCCTTGTCATCATATCAATTTATTCGATATTTTCAATCCTACCGGTGCCCCGTCGAGACCTTCTCAAGTTTGTGCTATATCTCTCTTAATCCTTTCAACGAGAATAAGTAGTATGCCAAATCCATTGCTTGTCATCAATTTAATTGGTGAAGGATGCGCATAACATAATTCTTATTCTTCTTTCATCCAAGTGATTAATTCCTTCTTCCGGAGTTTGTTCATGATATCTTTTTCTTGGTTCGAGATTCTTTATCTTTCTTCCAGAGTTCCATGTTTTCCACATTATCTCGTCGCAAAGCTCCATTTAATCATTGCAAGGCCTCACCTTATATTCTCAACTTCTCTTTCTTTTTGTCATCCTTTTGACTACCGGAGTTCTTCATGGAGGATCTACATGATGGTTCATCAAGGATTTAATTCCTTCTCGAAGTATTCATTGAGATTCTTTTCAAAAGAGCTCAAGCATTCTTTCATCTTGCATTCCAAAGTGCATTTTTTTCTATCTTGTCTCTTGTGGTGGTGTTATGTTATTCTTGACAATTTCTTTCGTGTTGCATGATTCGCAAGTGTCAGGAATGACGTATTTAAACACATCATTTTCTTCCTTGGAGTTATCTTGGTATAGTTTTCACCTAAAGCCTTCCATTGGGAATGTTGCTCTTTGTGGTGATTATCTATGATCCAAGATTTATCCTTATCACCTCGGCGGAAGAAGATTTCTATCTTTTTTCTAGCTCCCAATCAAATCATTTCTGTGAGTGGCAAGTTGTCACCTCATAATTTTGGGATGTCTTCTATAAGTCCATATCAAGCTTATCCTTTTCGTTGTTGGTTTTCCAACAACTCCATTTTAACTTCAAGCTCACTTGTGGCATAAGTTGACCTTTTCTTCTCCACCCTTTCATTTCAACAATGTATATTCTTTCTTCTTACGGAGGCATTGTGTTGTTGCTATCTTCAACCCATCATCTTGTTTTGTCAAGATCATGTTCAATTCCTTCCATTTACAGTCGGAATGCTGCCCAAATTACATCATTATTTTCCTTCTCTATCTTGTTTAACCGGAGTGTTCTGCCCTCTGCTCAAGTTCTTTTCATCCTATCAAGTCGTGGATCTCTTTTCAACCGAGTGTTGTCCGAATTTGTTCTTCCTTATTCCTCTTTCCTAACAGAGTGTTTTCATCTTCGTGGCATTCTTCCTTTCTATTTGTTCAACCTCTTGAGGTTCTTTGGTTTCACTCGTTTGTCAAAGAAGCAACTTAGTTTTACCTCTCCTCCTCCTCTTCCATTTTCCTCCGGTGCCATTCTAGATCTCGGGACGAGATCCTCTCGTAGTGGTGGAGTGTTGTGACGCCCCGAGACCGTTGTGCCAGGTGTCTTCCAGTTATTCGCTATTGTTGCCTTATCATTTGTTTGCGTGTCATGCATTTCATATCATGTCATCATATGCATCGCATTTGCATACGTGTTCGTCTCATGCATCCGAGCATTTTCCCCATTATCCGTTTTGCAATCCGACACTCCTATGTCCTTCGGCACCCCCATTTTTCTCTTTTCGTGTGCGGGTGTTAACCATTCTCGGAATGGACTGAAATTTGCCAAGCGGCCTTGGTATACCACCGGTAGACCGCCTGTCAAGTTTCGTGCCATTTGGAGTTCGTTTGATACTCCAACGGTTAACCGGGGAACCGTAAAGGCCTCGTGTGTGTTGCAGCCCAACACCCCTCCAAAGTGGCCTAATAACCCATCCAAACCCCCTCCATTCTCTCGGTCGTTCGATCACGATCGCGTGGCCGAAAACCACACCTCATTTGGACTCTCCTAGCTCCCTCTACCTATAAATATGTGTGCTTCCCCGAAATTTTCGAGCAGATGAAACCCTAGATCCAACTCCCTCTGCGCCGCCAGACATGTCCATTCGCTTCGGATGCTTCGCGCCGCCGCCCCGGACCAGTGGCCGCCTGCCACGTGGCCTTCTCCTCCGCCCGCCGCCACCGGCCCGCTCGGCCCGCGTCAGGCCCGCGGGGCCCGAACCGCTCGCCGC